>NC_092868.1:32181421-32207496 GCF_032062135.1 Pyxicephalus adspersus | reverse complement strand
ATTCCAGGGGGCACAATGCAGGGCATAGGGCACACAATGCGGGGCACAGGGTACACAATGCGGGGAACACATTCCAGGGGACACAATGCAGGGCACAGGGCGCACAATGCAGGGCACACAATGCAGGGAACACATTGCAGGGGGCACAATGCAGGGCATAGGGCACACAATGCAGGGCGCACAACGTTGGGCTCTTCATCAGCAATATACCAGGAAGTCAGTCAGGGTTGTGCTAGTTTACATTATTACATTAATATAAAGGATATCCCCAAACACCAGACTGCCCCTGCCGGAGTCACATACTATCAGCCCAGGAGGCAGGGACAGAGCTGCACCGTCCTCCCCCGGGCACCGCACCGACTCCTTCTCAAAGAACACGAAGCGCCGCCACTGCAGATACACGGCCATTCCTGCAGCTTCCCTTCATACAAATCATGTGACTCGCACCCAAAACACGTGACGTAGGATATAGGAAATCGTAACGCAGTATGTACAGGACCTGACATTACGTTCTGCCCACGTTAGAATCACTGTCTGCCATTTTGTTTTGGGGCATATTAGCCAGGCCAAACATTTTAAAGATAATCTTCAGGCTAAATGTTTCTTTTTCTTTCTCTGAGCTTTTTTTTCTAATAATCCTTTTTGAATAAGATTTTCTTTACTATTTGTGTCCCAGATGGTGCTCTCCTTCCACTTTGTTGGATTGCTTTAATACCATGATAGGGTATGATAGGGTTGTGCTCCTGGACGCTATTTTACCTGTTAACGCAGTAAAAATTTCTTAATAATGGTAATAAAATAAAAAAAGCCAGTATTTATTCCAGGAAAGGTGGCAACCCTACACAGACAGACAGGAGCCTTGTTGCTAAAGGTCCAATTACTAATTATTATTATTACTACACAGTATTGATATAGCGCCGACATATTACGCAGTGCTGTACAAAGACCATAGTCATGTCACTAGCTGTCCCTCAAAGGGGGTCACAATCTAATGTACTAATGTCATAACATTTACAGACATATCTCCCAATATATGAACGTGACAAACAGGCAAAGGCAGAGACTGCGGTGTTCTTAGCGCACTGTGGCAAATAAAGGACGGGGCAAAGTTTATTAAATAATAAAACTATCAAACTATAGTTTATAGCATTCTTATAACATAAAATGTATACGTACAGAGGGGTTGTCTTGGTTTATAGTCCCTTATATGTATTAAAGTATAAGCTACGTAACCTTAATAGGGTAAATGCCAACCCCAGAAGAATCAATATAAAAAGGAAAGACAGACAGAGGGGTTATATGGCAAACACAGTATTGTATTATTGCTATATTCTCAGAATACAATACAACTTGTGACAGTACATAGAATTATTGATGCTGTACAGTATTGTAACATATTAGGCATAGGCTAAAAAGCTTGGCGCTAGACAGTATGAAGCTAACCGTAACAGGAAGTAGATATATTGATCACAAAATCCCATAGATATAGTGCAATACAATACTGTCCTACCTTTTTATATTTATTCATATGACATCAAACAAAATTTAAATTTTTAATAAAAGGTAGTTTTTATATGTTAGTCAAAAAGGATGAGAAATTCAATGTGTGAAATGCCTCATATTTCTCAGAAACATCTGCTTCATCATAATTTTTACATCATCTACTCTATAAAAAGTTTGATAAAGCAGATATTTCAATGAAATGTGTCACTTTCTAAAGCTGTGGCAATTAAATACCAAAATGTGTCATACTTTCTGGCCGACATATCCAAAGATCCAAGATCCTTCCTCCCAAAACTGTTAGGGCCAGTCACACCTGCCTCTAAATCGCACAGTTTTGTGCAGCTCCCCTCCAGCACTTGCAAAATCGGTGTGTAATCCACTATCCCCAAAACATTATCCCATGGACAGAACCAGCTATAAAACCCTGCAAAGAGGAGGGTACCCATCACAAGAAAATAAGCTTTCAACTGGAGGTCTGATTTCATTTGAAAGTGTAAAACAACTATATTTTAAATTGGATGTGAGGGTATGAATTTTCTCCCACCTGGCTACCAAATAAATTGGAAAAATATATTTTAAAAAGCAGTAGGTTAAAGTAAGATTATGTCACCATAATCAAGCCTGTCACCAGAGTTTCTTTTCAGTTTTTCATAAAGTTTATAGTTACACCAAACAAGCTATGATTTAGCACCACAACTTCTGGAAGAACCACTTGTTTTTGCCTGTCTTGTACCTTTCTGCAAATTTCACTTTGGCCTCCCATTTGGCTTCACACTTCAGAGCTGGGTCACTGAAAACATCCTTGTTGAGATGGATGTCAACAGAGTGTCTGGTTGGCATGAGGTGTTTGTAGCTGTACACCTTCACAAAAGACTTGATCTTGGAACACTTGGCAATCTTCTTCTTGCTCATAGTGGCAGGGACCTTAGGGAGGTGGCCATCAATGCTAGTGCCCAGGACCTGGCTCTAATGGTGGTCAGAGGTGCCATCAATAATGATCTTTACAATGACAGTTTTGCGGGCTGCATAGTGTCCTACCAGGACAAGGAAAATTTTCTCTGGTTTCATAAACTTGCCTATCTTCGCCACAGCTCAGTGACTGTGGCAATGCCCTGAAAAGAAAAACTTTACCAGAATTTTGTATATTACAAAATGGTTTTCTAAAATACCATTGGGACTTTTGAATAAATCGAGGACTACTACCACAATTTTTCACATTTGAGAAAGTGGGTACAGACAGAATTTTGGGCATTGTTCAAATGTCTGCGCCAACTTGCAGCTTACATAGCAGTCATATGCCACAGTCTTTGGGCCCACAAAATCCTCCTGACTACAATCTCAAACCTCTCCAAGCCCCATAAAAGTTTATAGTGTTCCACTGCACACATGTGGATGTGGACAGGAAGATTATGATGACATGAAGATGATGGTAAAGAATTCCTTTCATGTGTCCCTGATTTGGAGGACCTGACCCTTTTTCAGAGCCAAATCCACCTGTTTTTCTTTCCTTCCCAGACAGGTATATCTTTCATGGAGGACAGACTGCTGCACTTTTGTGCTCAAAACAACCAAAATGTGTCCCTTTAACGTCTGATTTTTCACTTTAAGGCCAAGTCATAGAATTACTTGGAAGCAACCTTTTATTTTTTCTATTCCTGATGGTTTCAGTATCAAAACTGTATATTGCCACTTTATTTTATATTCATTGATTTTTGGTTGGTGTTGTAGAATATATTCTAATGTCAAATGGATGCATTTGTGTAGTTGGGCTATCCCTGCACTACAATGGGTTAATGCTCCTAACTCTAGATGGATGTAAACATCATTGTTACTTACCTTTCTCCCATAGACCTGGGGATTTTCCTTGCAAATGGTCCCCAGCTTCTTCCATAAACTGCTCTGTACTACAGTTACAGGAAACCCAGAATTTTTTTAAGCCGGTTGGGATGAAATCGTAGGTTAGTAGCAGCCCCTGTATTGTGACCCAAGTCATCAGCAACCACCCTAAAACAGCCAGGTGGTTACTGATAAGTGCCGGGTTGTGCACCCAGCTAAAATGGGCTAGGTAGAACACTGGGCATGAATGTCCTATAATCTAGGTCCAACGGTACTGCACTGTAATTAGGACATTGAAGGCCTCACATCAACAACAGGGAGCATTAAATGGAAGAGAAGCATGCTAGGAAGTAAGGAACAGGTCAGGAAAAATATGATTTTCATCCTCGACAGAAATTAACCTGTATTTGGTTTGAGTTACTAAAGGAGAATTGGAAATTTGTAGATTATCCAATCATGAGTCAATCAATGTGATTATGCTACAAATAGGAAAATGTGAACATGCTCATAGACATGGCCATAGTGGTTGAAAACTGGGGAACTTAGGGTACCTTTACAAATCGATGCTCCCAGATCTGTGATCATTATACAATTCCCGGGGTCAAATTGTCTGATTTTGTAGACTTCTCTACCATTCCTGTCCCACTGTAACATGAAGAATGGAGAGAAAACCCCTCCAATGCAATGGTATCATTAGCAGTGACAACTCAAAAAGTGAATTTCTACTTTAATTATTTACATAAAAAAAAAAGTTTTGGCTTTAAATGTGCTTTAAAAATTTTTCTTGCTATGTGACATTTTATATAAAAAGTTTTTAAGAAATTATAAAAAAAGATAAACAGAAAACATAAAATGATTTGAAAGATGACAGTTATAAATATTTCTTTTTACTGGTCGGAGTTCAGGTCTAGCCCTGCAGATACTGTGCCACATGATACAGGTCATATTATTCACATATTTTTATTATTATTGTTAATATTATTAATAATACCAATAATATACAGGATTTATATAGCGCCAACATATTACGCAGCACTGTACATTATTCTTAGAGAACAGGGTAGGTACAGGAGTGCTTCTCCTCATGCTTTCTCAAAACATGTGCTGAATAGGTCTAAGTAAGCTTTTAAGGAAAGGAAAACACTGGAATCTAGGCATGAAGGTTGGACAATAAGCATCATACATGGCCCTTGGTATTCACATCTCTCTTTTTCCACAAAAAAATCCATATTAGGCAAAGAAGGGCCAAGGTAAGAGACCTAAACTCAGGATCCAAAGCTGCAAGACAAAAATGATAACCTCTAAACCAACTATGGTAAGAAACTTTCATACTATACAGCTTCTTCCAAGAAAAAGAACCTGACTCCAAATCACAAACTGTACTACGATGGGTAAAGTAACAGGTTCACTTAATAATGTTATCCTTTCACCACACACCAGTGTCTGTTCACCACACTATAGTGTGTATGCTGAATTAGTCAACTCCAAGGAACCTATAGCGGTTTGCTTCCACCAACATGCTGAACTATAATTAAGTAGCAGATTCAATAGAGCACACACTGAAACACAGATTTATAATTTATTAACCTGAAGAATGATTGTACATTTACACTTCAGCAGTTAGAATTTACCTCCCACAGAGACATTTGTTCTCCTGCTTGAATACTTACATATTACTCTCCATCTAATTTTGTCTAATTCACAGAATCAGCCTTCTTTTACTTACAACATACAAGACATATCCATTGAGACACAAAGAAATTATTTTGAGGATTACATTTTAAAACTTATATACTGAAAATTCTAACTTTAGAATATAGATAATTATTTTATTTTTCTGAAGCCTATTACTTAGTCCACCTATGACCTAAAGGTTGTGCACTAGATAAATAACACTAGATGAACTTTGATTGCTTTACAAAATGTTATCAAGAGACCTTCCAAGATCATGGAAAAAGTACCAGATCCCAAACGATGTGGGCAGATGAAGGGTATCAGTCTGAAGAACACAGCAATTTTTTTTAATTAGCTTGCCAACTTGCAACCAATAACTTTACAAGCAATAAAGAAATCCTATTTAAAAAAAAAAGAAAATCTAAAGGTGCTCAACTGTGCAGTAGCCAGCGCTGCTGAAGAAAAGGTAATATTTTAGGTACATCACAGTTTTGAATATAGATCATCAGTCTCTTTACAGAATCGTCGTTGCAAATAAATGCGCACATTTCTGTAATCCATAGCACTCTTAGTTCTAGAACATCCCAAAGCAAATCAGCTGGAGGACAAGTATTAACTCTTCCTTCTTTGGCAGCAAGTAGTCAAATGTTTAAAAAAACTGTATATATGTGCATGTCACACAGTCTTTAGTAGTTCATCAGTATTATTATGAAGTCCAGAAAATATCTGGTTGTGGTCTGAGTTTCAATTCTGTTTGGAGTCCTTTTAAACAGAATGTCCGTGAGTGACTCTACAATGAATAATGTCCTGTGTTCTCACTGTGCTGTGTGCGTTCAGACAGCCACTTCAAGATCTTTTCCTTTAACTCTGTATTTGGTTTCAGCTGATCCATTGTGAGAGGGCTTCGGTTGAAAGGGTCAGTCTGATCACTGTAGGTAAAAGGATACATATTGTTATTGCAAGAAATATTCATTTTGTATATGTTTTACCATTGTGCACATAAATGTAGTTTACCATAGGGATTGTCCCTCTTAGTAAGTTCTTTGAAAGGAAAGCAACACTGAAGTAAAAAAAAATGCATTAGTATCGGTAGTAGGGGAATGCTGGAACCCAGATCTTTCCCTGTTGCAGATTTTCCCTCACTTCCTGTCTGCTTAAAAGGTTGTCTCCAGAGGAAGGAAGGGATCCCCAAACAGCAGTAATTGCTAACAGAGCTTTTACCCTGTCTCAGTTCTATCAATAAGCTCACTAATATTAAGGTCACTAAAACAGTTCCTTCCCCTCTTGGAAGAAACCAATTAAAGAGACATGTACTGTTTAGCTGAAAAACTCCGTTATGTCTATGTGACCATGTCCTTTGTTTTTATTTCTAACCACCTCTCCTCGTCAACCTCACATTAATACTGAATGTAATGTATAGACCTCTGGTACAGTCTTGTGGCATGTAGACAGGCATAATCCATCCCCAATTTTTGCATTTACATCTTCTGCTATGTTTCTCTTTTTGATTTTCCCAGCATCTGTCATGGACAATACTGGCCTGTCTCCACAGCTATTATCCCTTATGGAAGATGTCAGCACATGTAGGGCAAAGTGGATTGTTTCTAAACAGGTTGCTGCTGTCAGCTTACCCTAAAGAACAATTAATTCTTTGTTTTAAAGATTATTCTTGTAATGAGCCGAGGACACTTATTAAATTAGCAATATAAATGTCATACCCTTTTTTCATATATTATAAAATTGTGCCATGGACTGCCTAACCTAACTCTGTTGCTAAATATCAACCTGGTGGATTACATCATTGCTAACTGACCCTTCAGGCTCCCGCAAAAGCAAAATATATATAGGAAGTATTAATCTGTGCTCTACAAATCCCAGTACTTAATGCCAGAGTCAAAACATTTGGCACCCTATTACTACAATATTTACTCATTAGGTGATATTAGAAGTAAGCACAAAAAGTAAAAAATGTGTCAAAGTTTTGATGTCAATGTATTATGTGCATCTTATTTGAATAAACACCTATAGATGTTGCATTATACTAGTAAGGATTTGCTATGATCATGATCATACTAGAAGTCCAGGGACCTGCAGCCTGATCTCTCTTGCACAGATCATTTTACGTACTATGTAGAAAAATATTGTTTTTATTTCTTTGAGCTTTATGTATTTAATGATATGCATCACACTTTCCAAGCACCATATCAAGGGAATACATCATAACTTTTTCACTATTGCTACCTTAGTAGATGTCGAGCAATGGTTGACCTATCCACAGTGACCCGGGAGGATGGCAGAATGACTGGATCTGACATCACAGTACTCATAATAGGATCTAAAAACTCATCAGGTGCATCAGCAAAGGTTTCCTCTTCACGCTGTTGCCTGTCTGCCAGCGACTGAAATAAAAAAGGGAGATAAAATGAAAAGTTTGTAAAACAAATATATGGAAGATGACCTCAGACAAAGGGAGAGAAGGAGGTATGGAGCAAGTTTAAGGTTTGCCCAGAGTTTACTGTTAATAAAGAAATGTTCAGAATCCTTATCATTGAAACATCTGATAACTGTAAAATGTAGAATACTGTAAGAGCAGTAGAGAAAAAAGTCCATGTCTTCCATGCATTGACAAACCCTCTGCCTCTGATTGATCACAGAGAACGTTCCTAACTTTGTATTCCTCCTGACATCCAAAGATAGATCTTTTGTGTCCTCGTGTAATTACATCACAGGAGATTACACAGTACAGGTCAAAATAGAATTAATAAATATAATAATATATACACATACATAATTAATAAAAACAATAATTACAAAAATAACCAACAGCCATTAGATAGGAATAGAGGATGGGGGTTTGAGGGTCCTTTACGGTGCTGTCTAGGGCTAAGCTTTATTTATAGTATAGTGGTTTATAGTATTGATGCTCGAGCAATTACTAAAAAACATATTAGAACAGCGCTGCTGGGAAGATACACAAAATTAACTTTAGAGAAGGAGAACCACAGAATATTTTTGACTATAAAGAAGAACTTTTCTAATGAAACAATGGTTTTCGGACATAAAGCACATCCACTTCATTATGTTTTGACACTGAACCAGATTTCTTTTGTATCCTCATTAAGGAGCTTTCTTCTCCCTTTCTCTCCTAGAGATTATGACTGGAGATCCACTGTAATCTTGGAAAAAACTGGCAAAATAAAATCTCTGTAATCCTCTAGAATGATAAAATTGGACCCATCTGCCTATGATTTTTTAGAAGCTTTAAGTCCTTCATTCTTTCAGGAATTCAACTCAGCAATGCCTAATATATAAAGCAAAAGAATTCCAATTCCGTTCTTTATTTTAAGAAGGCAAAACTATTAGAAAACACAAGTGTTAGTTTTAAAATAAGGGGGGGGGCTGTATCTATAAAGTATAGTGTTTTTACTTTTTGTTCTTTTCTTCTTTACCAAAAATGTGCTTGGGTTTGTTATTAAAAATGTAAACATACACTGCATGCAGTTAAACATGAAAGCTCAATCCAAAATAAAATATATGATATTTTCATTTTTTGTAGGGTGTTATTGCCTTTTTTTAGATCCACTAAATTGATAACTGCAGCCACCTTATTTTAAATCTATCAAGGGAACCCAAGATTCTAGGAAAATAAAACACAGTTTTATATTTTATTGTTATATTTTTCTGGCATCTTATTAGTAAGTTTTGACATTCGTTAACCTATAGATTACCAAAAAGGGTATATTTTAAAAAAGCCTGTCTTTGGGTGAAATGTTTTAATAAAATACTTTTTTGGACAACAATCCCTGCAACCATTTTTCTAGGTAACAGTATACCCCTCCACCAAAAAACTCCAAAGCTGTCCCCTTACAAGCAGTTCTGCTTTTTATCTTGCAATTATGTTTGAGGTTGTTACATTTTTAAAATTTCTATGAACACACTCCACACTGCATTACAAAGCAAGTTTTATTTTAAGTGTTTACTCACTTTAATCTTCTCAGCCAGGTTAGTGAATGCCACTATCATATTTCCTGGCTTGTTTATTTTCTTCAATACTCGTACTGTTTGAGCAAACAGTATTGGCGAATAGGAGCGACCATCCTTGGGCACTGAGGCACAGAAATTCTCTTCCTCACTAAAAGAAAGGAAACAAATGCATTTCATGTACATATGCTCATTTTAGAAGCAAATCTAGATATAACAGTATTTAATCATCATATGGCTTTTATCATGCATGTAAAAGACTTAATAATACCATATCTCTATATCTCTTAAGGAATGAGAATAGATAGATAATATATATATTTAAACAAGATTTATATATAAAAATTAATAAAAAAAACACTTTAAGGAAGCTAATTCAACATTAACTTTCTATTTTCAACTGGCTGAGGGCTGTAAACCCCCCTTAATGTGATACCATGTTTACTATACCTCAGGTTCAAGTAGATGGTGCAGATATCAGAAACCAGTTGCTGCGGCTTGAAGTCAAATTCACTAAAATCTTTTACTTTTAAGGCCCCCATCTTGGGGCCCACTAAGTGCTGGAGGAAGTAGTTGAGCATGGAAATGATACGTTCTGCTAAAAATGGTTGGACAAAAAGTGATCGTATATCTAAAGAAAAAGGAAAAAAAAAGGTGATGATTTTGTTAGGTCAGCTAACCACAATTCTCAGACTCAAAAAAGCAAATTTCATAATAGGAATATACTGTTATTACTGCGGCACCATCAACATACCAAAACGAGGGTGAAGAAAACTGGAAATTCCTTTTAAAAATACTGCTGTATTGGCAATGCCTAATCAGTAATTACCACATTCATTTTAATTATATAATACTTCTAAATCATGAAAAATTGTCAGTAAGTCTCTACCATCTGTCTAGGTCATCCTTAATAAAGTGTAAAAGGGGCTTAAAATTAGGGATATGCCTGCAAGGCAGAGTGGCAGGAATCTGACTCCCAAAGCAATGTATGGCATTGTCTGCCCACTTAAAGAGAAATTTGCTCTAAATACATAGTGTTTCCAGGCATCTGATTTGAATGGTACATTTTAAACTTAAAGAGTTCTCCTTAGTCCTATGTTCCATAAAAGATTCAAGAGGAATGGTATGGGGAATAAAGTAACAATTTACCTTTTGTGTTGTTCAGCATAATACCCTAAATGTCTAGGTGTGACCGAATATGTCATAACATAGGTTCTAATGTAAGGTTTAATAGTAAAAGATGAGAGTGGCTTTTTTTTTCTTTTTTTAAGAGAGAACAAGTGTAATAGCTATTTACAAACTAAAATGTACTTGAAGTTCAGAACATATTATATTATCACAAAAATAGATGATTTCTAGACTTTTTTTGGGGGGTGGGGGGGATAGTCTACAAAGAATAATCTGTCTTTACCATACTTTACCTGATGTAAGAAATGCTAAGGTCCCAATTGTTTCATTTGACATGATATTGTGGAACCTAGCTAACTGTCCAAACATGAGAAGATTGGACTCCTTCTCTCGTCGGTTCTCTGTGCTCAGATTATCCCATTCGCCCCGGTCCCTTTCTATTTGAAGAACTTTTATTTTGCTGAGATACTGAAAGACAAGAATATATGAAATCTGTAAAATAGACATGATCTGAAAACTCCAGAGAGACATCATCATCTTGTACATGCAGAGCAAAATGACATTGAATCCACAAAGGGCTTTCTTTACTTTTGCTAGAACAGCAGTGATCAAACTCCTCCTCTCTTTATAATAATAAATATACAATTAATATTTGATAAGGAGGGGTGCAATCAAACAACACAAGTGCAGAGCTGTCATACCCAGGGAGGACAAGAAATATAACTCATGAGGATCAGTTTTAGGTGGGCTGACACTTTAGATTTCTGTTCCAAAAGCGTTACACTGTTTTTCATGAAATTTTGTTTTTTAAATTGTAGACCTGTAACCTACAGAAATATGTCCGAACAAGGGTTCTAGTAGATATCATGAATATAAAAAAATGTTTGAAACACACAATCATGTAAAAAAAATACTTTTAATAAAATTAAATAAAAGACACAAAAAATCAGCTTAAACAAGAATACATAAATAAATGAAAAATACTGAAAATGCGATAATTCGGTATACTGTATAATAATATATTTTTCTAAAACACCTCCCTAGTGTCCGTCACATACCTATAGACAAAACCACATAAATATATTTTCTATTATTTTGTATTGGATTGGATACAGAACTTTGTATTCAATCCAATACAAAATGAGAACAAAATTCAAACTCTCATTTTGTATTGGATTGAATACAAACTCCTGTATCCAATCCAATACAAAATGAGAGTTTGAATTTACCAATTACATACTTTGTATTTATTTTGAATTATTTTGTATTGGATTGGATACAGGAGTTTGTATTCAATCCAATACAAAATGTGTTTGATTGACTTTTAATTTGAATTTGCCGCGCACGCGCCAACGTCATCGTACGCGCCGACGTACACGCTACAGAGGGAGAAGAAGCCGGCCGGCTTCTTCTTCTCGGAGAGGGCACCCGACGCTGGAGGACGACGCTGGATCGCAGTGAGACCAGGTAAGTGACCGATAAACCCGAACTTTTCTCACTGTATTTTCATACAGTGAGAAAAGTTCGGGGTTATCGATAATTGTAATTATTTTAACCCCGAACCAAGGTCGGGGTTATCGCTCAGGTGGTTAAAAACAGTATGATTTAGTAAAAATTACTCATAATAACAATCATTTTTGGTACACTATAGGGGCAACAATTTGGACATATGACCATCTCACACAGATAAGCTTGTGTAGAAATTCCTTTTTAATACATAGAGAGGCAATGAGCCTTGTACCCCCAGAGGCATTCCACAAAATGTCTGTATTTTTTTTTCCAAAGGAGCTTTTGTGAAACTAGAGATGACAACATTTTCATTTTGCAAATGCAAGAATTTAATTACCTAAATAATACTCTGTAGTGTTTGTAAAACGGTAGAAAAGTTAAAAATAAATGATGATGTATTACATTAAATGCATAATATGTGTCTCATATGGTAAAAAATTTTGTGCACATACTATAAAATGTAATTTTATTTCATCTTTTTTTACCTGGATAGCCTCATCCAGTAAGAATACAGCATCATTCATCAATAAATTCAGAAATCGCAGAAAAAGTGGTGGGTTCACAGCTTCAAGATTTTCTGCTGCATAGTCAGCCAGATTCTGTGTAACATAGAGGTGTTTTTAATTAAAAGAAAAAAGTCAGCAAAGATGTATAATGATGACAAGAGCAGTGGGCAATAAGTGGTGTTGCTAACCTTTACACTCTGCCGATATGTGTCCTGTCCCCACATATATCTTAAAATAGGATACATGGGCCGCCGATAGTTAAACTTCTGCTCAAATTGATGAGGGTCCCCTGTGGATAAATATTTGGCACACTTCAAGCAGACTTGTGAAAGATGCAACATTCTCTGTATTTAAAAGCAGTATTCTTCCATATATACCTGTAAATTCTATATCAACAAACACTTTTATGAGAGCTTCTGCAAGGCGTGCTGCATGCTGGTATGAACAAAAGATTCGCTGCCGGTGAAAGACACTGGAGATGAGTGGATTCTGTGTCTGTTCCAGATGAGGCATTACAGCTTCCAGTACCTCTGCTAACTTGGCACGAAGGTGGGGATTTTTCATTCTGAATAAAGCAAAATTGTTTTAGTTATATTTCACGGAAATATGGCTGCAACTTTTTGCAAAGCATACTGTATTGCCCAACTTTTTTCATTAGATCTCAATCTCTCTCTAATGTTTCCCACAGACTGCAGTGGGAATGGATAAGTGAAAACAGAACTTTTTGCTTGGAAGATTAGGGGTGTACCTACTACATAAAACATTGCTAACATATCACATCTAAAAAAACATATTTAATAAACTATTATGACGATCAAGTAAATAAACATAAGAGGTTGTACAAAAATATACATTTATTAGTTAAAAACACACTTTATTAAAACATGAAACATCTAAAAAGTTAAAAGCATTGTCACTTTTCTGACATGACCAGCATTATGTTTTTCAGCAAACTGTACTACAGTAGCTTTTCTGTGAGAATCAATAAAGCTTGTGCACAAATTGGACGGTCACTGTTTTACTTGGTCACTAACTGCTGAATACCAACAAAACCCCACAAAAGTTCCACAAATCACAACTTGGCCCTTGTAAAAGTTGCTAAGGTTTGTATTCTTGCCCAGTTTTCCTACTTTCCATCAATATTTTCACTTTACCTGTTGGTCTTTTTAATGTTTTGGCTGATTGTCCTAAATTTTACTGGAAGTCTTGAGTATTACAAGCACACAAAAGACAGTATTTGTAATAAATAAAGCAATATTATAGGCTAAGACTTCCTGGATTTTCAAAATGTTGACAGTGATAGACAAAACCTTTTAATTAAGATCCCCATGCATCAACACTTACTGTAGTTCCAGACTTTCTTACCTTTCAACACTGCCTAAGAACACAGTGATAAAGTCCAGTATCTGTTCTAAGGATTCAGCAGCAGTTTCCAAAACTTCATCTGCAAATCGTCTCAGGAAGATGAAAAAATCACCAAGATTATCAGCAAAGAACTCTGTTAAAAAATAGAATATTAGTGGTACTAAATCCAAACTATGTTTAGTTTATACACATATTTGCTGTTTTTTATTGTGTAAACTTTTTTGTTGCTGGGTGACACATAAAATATATATTATAGAGTAACAGACTATCAGCATGAATCCACAAGCAGCATATTATGTCATACATTTATTTATGACTTGAAGATGCAAGAGGGGTTAAGAACAATTAAAAACCCTACAGCAGGGTTTATCACAGCAGGGTTTATCATTGGATATCACAGCTTCTTACAACGTAAGTCTATTTGTCAGCCAATCTAATGCAAACATGAGCTTTCTGTATGACTAATATGCATGAATTTATTTACAAGGAAAAAAAGGCAGTTGCAAGACAACACTTTCAAAGCAATCTGAAGTTATCAGTAATATAACACAGAACTGAAATTTTGCCTAGTACTTTGTAAATTGTTTTAAATGACCTGGTGGATGGAATGGCAAATTCATCAAAAAATTACGCAGTAGTAGCTTAAAAACATGAGCAGATAAGGGGTAATTTCATCCAAAAGTAATATTTTAGCTGCAGGTTGAGGTTTTAATAAGTCAGCCCGATGCTTTTTATATAACTTGGAAACTCCAATAAAAAGATCTCCCTGCCCTTGTTCCTGATGTTTTGCCTGTACTCTAAAGCTCTGGCTGGGGTAGGACATGGTTTAATTTCAACTTGAAAATAGGCTGAGCCCTTTGTGTACCGCTGTGAAGGAAAGAAGGGGATTGGGATCTAATTTCATAATGATACAGGAATTAATCTGAAGACAAACACGGGAACTTGCAGGCACCACAAGATACCTGCACACGGTTGTTAACTTAAACACTTTCTGGCTCAAGACAAATTAACCAAAAGAAAGGTAAATGGAACTTTTAATTCCAGATTCACACATATTAGGGAATGTTACCTGGTACATAGGCCAGGGCACTGTGCTGTACATCTAGCAATGGAAAGGTGAGTGGAATCACTTCGGTGCCTCGATTACCCAATGCGATTTGCACCAGCAGGACTGCAGTAGAGACCTGTAGATGGAGGCAATTCTGTAGAGTCTGGGGTTCACTCAAAGCTGCTTTCAAGCACAAATAAATGGTCATAAGGCGCTCAAACTGTTCTCTTAAGTTCTCGGCACCGGGGCTACCATTCTGCTGGGCATCTCGCCATGCTCCTTGCAGTCTGTGCAGGCTTTGGTTCACTTTCACCATCTGCTCATGCAACCTGAAATCAGGATAAATTATTCACCAATATTTTCAATCAAATTTATATTTTGCTTTTTTAAGGGTCAAGAAACACAGTATAACAGTCCATCAGTTCATGTATTTATTAAACTTATATTAACTCAATTTAACAGTTTAATATATTGTTAATAAACATAATATCTCCTTAAATGACTTTTTAGAAGCTACAAAATTGTTCTCCACTTCTTGCAGATAGAAAAAACAGATTTGCTGGTAATTAAAGGACTGCATTGCAGGATTTCCAGCGTTCTAAAGCTCAATTGCAAACTGAATTTATGCACAAACAGCAGGTAGCTACCAAATTAGCAGTTTTATTCCCTTTTCATGGTATACAATGACCATGGCACCCTAGCAACTTGCAGCTGCAACTTTGTAACCAGCTACAAAATGCTACAAAAAACAACCAGTCATCTGTAGTGGATACAGTTCTCTGCTATATATTGGAAGATATGAAACAGCCTTGGCTGTCATGTTAACATTATTCACAGTGACTCAACTAAGCAGTTCTGAAAATGCATCCTCTGCTCAAATTAACAATCTCTTTTTATGTGTAAAAGCATAATTTACCTGTGAAAGCCTAAATAAAGTGTGTACTGTGTAAGCACCAGGTTTTCTGTCACTAGGTTGAAGGTTGGAGGAAAATCTGGTTGCTGGTCTTCAGCAGCTGGAATTAAACAAGTCTCTTTGTCGAGTCCTATATGGAGAAGAAAATTGTGAATGACAATGATGAGTATATAAGGATAAGTCTACCGGAGATATTTTTAAATCTAAATTATTCATAGAGAATCAGTAGTCAGTATTTGAACATTTCTGAATACATTTATTTCTCAAACTATAATTTATTGAAACACATCTGAGAGAAGTATGTATTAAATCTATTCTGCAGATTATCATTTGGAAATGTCATGACTATGGAAGATACATTTTCATAGGAAAAAATAACAAAACATAAGGTACCTCTGAGAACAGCTGCTACTTTGTACTCACCTTTCATGTGGACATTCCAGGTTCTTCGTTCCTCTTCATTGATCTCTCGCAGAGCACAGTAAGTGGGGTTAAACGTGAGCAAGCGAGCTGATTTTGGCTTACAAAAAGGCTGACACAAACGAAGTAGGGCAGCACCCAAATTTAAAAAGAAGCTATCAGAAGCATAAGTCTGAAGGAAAATTTCAGGGACCTGGCTGGCCCAGATTTTAGCACGGCCAGCGTTGGCATGTAGACAGTTCCCCAGCCACAACAAGATATGGTGTTTGGTATCAGCAGACAGCTGAAGGAGGTTCTTCAGAAGCTGATAAATCTTCTCATGAAACTGAGCCATGAACTGATCAACAGAAAAAAAATCAAAGATTTTTTATTTAAAAAGCAATGAGATACATATAAAGTACAGTCAACCAGACATTACTGTATTTGTAATTATTCTGCCTGATTCTGAGTCTAAACTCAAGTTTGCACATATCTAAACAAAATCTATTTGAAAAAAAAATAGTTGTCTGCACAAGCATTCATAGAGAAACAATGAAACGCGTGTTTAAATTGTGATGTTAAGCATTCAAATCAATGAACTAGTTTCAAAATTAACCTTGCAGTGACCTTGAATTGTCAGCATGCAAAAAGAGACATATTAAGCAACGCTGAGCTCTAGGTTTCTCAAAGACCAACCCATTTTAGGTATTGATTTTCTTTCTCTTAAGATTTAAAGCCTTCAATGAGTGAAAAGGTAAAGTGTAGGTGTAAGGATTGCTTGTGTAGCCCAAGTGCAAGAAATCAATCCCACCTTGTTGAATAACATTTTTTTCTTATTTAAAATTCAAACTCTTACAAAACTAGGATCTTCAGTTATTTCTGTATCCTTCCCAAGACTCCTCTTGTTTATTAAACCTTGGCCAGATGGAAAAAAACATTTTATTCACCCATAAGACAGGTTCAGACTGGCTTAGGGATTGAGTGATCCTGTGTTGCTCTCCATGGCTGGCATCTTGCCACCTGCTCTGTCACTTGCACTGCAGAACTGTTTCTTATAAAAAACAGCATCTGTAGATTTGACAGCTGGTGGCACCAAAACCTCCCCACCAATGTTAACATAACCTTACTGCAGGGTCATAGCCCATTTGGCCAAGGGTACCTTTGTCACCAGTCAGTCACTGCTGGCTGGGTTTAAAAAAAATAGAAGTCTGACAAACGTCAATGTTTATATCTCATTTACAGAAATATTTACCTGATGGATATTTGATTCTTGTACTTTAATCTCCTGTGGGCTGGAACGTGATGGGTTTACAAAGTATCCATGATTTTCTACCACACCAGGAGTACGTAATAGGCAAGAAATGCTAAGAATTTCACCCAGCAGTGTCTTTTGGTATTGATGGCCATTTGATGTATCTTGAGGTTGAATATGTTTCACAAAAACCTACATGAAGAAGAAAAATAAGTTTTTGTATACAAAGAAACAGCAACATGAGATCTCAGTATGGGTATAGTATTTAGTCACTTTTAACAAACAAAAGTGGTAAATCAATTAGCCTGTAAACATATTTAAAACAGTAGTCAATTCTTGCATTGTTTAACACACTTCACCTGGGCCTAATGCTAGGTACACACGTGCAATAATTTTCATTTGAAAACTAACGATCAACGATTATTCCCGATTATTTTGAACGATCGTATTGTGCACAATTTTGTACACGCTGTAACGATACAATTGTTCAAATATACGAGGGGGTACTGAGAGGTTCATGGCTTTGCCCCCTTCCAGATGAAATAGAAAAATGAGTGTGGGAGCATATGAAAGCCTAATATCTTAGTATGTAACTGTGCAAATATCAGGCCTTTGCCATTTTTTTTTACGTCGTTGGAGTTACAGGTCGTCATGAAGTTTTTGTTTTTCCAGGGAAAGTCAGCAAAGGACATTCACGCTGAGATGTCACAAACACTAGGGAAGAAGTGTTCTCCCTACAGCACTGTCAAAACCTGGATATCTTGTTTCAAGACTGAGCATTTCACCGTTGAAGATGAGCCCCACAGTGGGCACCCCCCAACCTCAACTGACCTGGCAACCTGGGATGCTGTCCATGAGCTTATTATTGAGGACCGGTGAACATCCGCAAAAAAGATAGCCCAGATACTTGACATCTCACGGGAGCGTGTTGGGTTTGTTATCACCACTATCCTAGACATGCGCAGGCTTTCAGCGAAGTGGGTGCCGAAATGTTTGAACAGTGATCAGAAGAAGGAACGAGTTGAAGCATTCAAAGCCGTTTGGGCCCATTTTAAAGCTGCACATGACTTTTTGGCTAGGTTAGTGACTGAGGATGAAACCTGGCTACACATCCATGATCCTGAAACCAAGTAACAATCAAAGGAATGGCACCACAGCCGGTCCCCGCGGCTGAAGAAGTTCCGAACCCAGAAATTGTCCAAAAAAGTAATGGCGTCCGTTTTCTGGGACAAAGACGGTATTCTGTTGGTGGACTACCTACCTCAGAGCTCTAGTATCACCGGACAGTATTATGCTAACCTCCTGGACCAGCTGAAGGAGGCAATTAAGACGAAACGCTGTGGAAAGTTGACCAAAGGGATCCTTTTTTTGCAGGTCAATGCACCTGCGCACACGTCCAACCTTGTGACTGCCAAATTGGACACCCTGGGTTTCCAATTGGTCCACCATCCCCACTACTCACCTGACTCTGGCTCTCTTCTTTCTGGGCAAAGCCAGGAAATTCTCAACACCCCCTCTTTATCCACCAATAATGTACACATTTGATATGATCATTTGAACAATCGTTCAAATGATGCAGGAAGTGACATGTACAGGAGAAAGTGTATCACAGAACAATCCACAATCACTGACCGTACACACAACAGATTACGAACGATCGTCGCTCAATCAGATCCGCTGGGATGGTCGTTCGTTTCAAGCAAGATTCCTCGTTTATCAGCGCTGTTGTGCACTTTTTTTGTTAACAATTATTGAACGATCTGTTGTTGATCGTTCGTTACCAACGACCATTTGACATTTTTACATTGTTTGTGAATATTATGCTACTATAACTTAGGTTTCTGTAATACTGCATTCTTCAATATTTTACTAGACACAATAGTATAACAATACTTTGCTTCTGGTTTCAAATTAGGAAATTTTGTCAAATGACACAAGAAGCGTACATTTTTCATTACAGGTTAAATATATTATTACATATATGTTTTGTGTTTTATTTGCAATGGTTTTTGTAATTTTCCAGCATTCAGTGTAGCCATTCCAGGTCATAAAACCATACACTGCGTGTCTGTCTCTAGTTTTGCCATGTGTCCAAACGGCTCCTTTTTAAACTAGTCACTTGGCATATACACCTCCCTTAGGCCCTCTCCTCTTGGGACAATCAACCAAGCAGCACTGAGTCCTCGCTGAAAACATATTAGCTTGGATGCATGCTAGGACTAGGGGCTGACATGTATAGCAAAGGAGTTGTTTGTTTTAGCAGAAGGGGGACATACACAATAAGGGCTGGTGGTTTCTATTTCTTGTCTGATCCGTGTACGCATTTCAAACCTCTATTTAGCTGTTTCACTTTAATCTTGCACAGAAACATAGGTGAAATGTTAATACGAGTTAGTAAACAAGGATATGTGTATTAGTAATGATTGCTTTGCTCACCTTTGCAATGTCTTTTTGCTTGGTGCAGTACAGAAGTAAGTCAAGATAAGTGTATAGAAGCATCTGACATAAATCCAAGTCCCTGACACGTTCCAGAATCACATCAAACACAGGCATGAAAACTTCACTGAAAGAGCGTACATCTTCATCTGCCACAAGCGCCTCAATTATCTCCTCTAAGAACTCTACAACCTCATCAAAGTCTAAAAAAAAAAAGCATTGGAAATGACCGGTAAGAACTATAATTAGATGGAACCACTTTAAAATGGAATAACTTGTGTGAGTGAGTGAGAAGAACAAAACTTTTTCTCTTTTTTATCCTTGCATTACATGAATAAATCCAATACGAATTTTTACCATTTTAATACAACATTTGATATGTCTGTCCACTTGTACTATCAAGCAAGAAAACTTGTAAAGGACTAAGCAAAAATTTGAACATTAAAAACTCCATAGAGATAACTTTGGTTTACACATCCAATGATAAAAAAAAAATCACTAAGGCTAGAGAGTTCTGCTTAAAGTGAAACTAAACTTAAAAAAAAAAAAAAAATCACACTTACCTTTAATTCCGCAGATCCTTTGATGGTGCTGGTTCTTCTTGCGATCAGGTCCCGCTTTGTCCTTGGATTCCTCTTTGTCCAGGCGCCGCCATGTTCTGCCTTCTTATCTGGTATTTATGCTCCGTCACTCAATTGTGGTGTGAGATCGGGCGATGTAGCTGCTGTGAAGGGGAAAAAAAAGGAGAGCCGATCTCACTGCACATGTGTGGGATCAGCATCTCTTACCCCTTGTTGGAAAAGATGCCCCTACTGTGCATGGCCGAAATCAGGGCATGCACAGAAGGAGTAGCTTGAGCCTGCCAGGATGCATGATGTAGGTATCCCGGGGCTCTGCGCTCCCAATAAGTCTTAATCGTTGCGGCGGTGCAACCTTTTTTTGTTGCACAAAAAAATAAAACATTTTTACTTTATTTAGAAGGGTTGTCTATTCTTCTATGTAAAGTAAAAATGTTGAGTTTAGGTATGCTTTAAAGGATAGACAAAAAAACTGTGCCCTATGGCAGGTAGATTTATTCTCTCTATTCTTCCTGGTGGCCACTGTCACGGAGACAAAAATAGGTGATAGGAATAGTGATAGGAAATTCAGATTTTAAACACAACTGAAGGTAAGGGAAATCTTCCCTGTGAATACATTTTATGGTAACAACTATTACCGTAACTTTGTGGAGATTTCCTCTCACTTGATATAGGGTTTTCAGAATAAGTAAAAAAACAAAAACAAATGAGAACTCAATCAAACTTTTAATCCTTTCTTTTCACAAAAAAAACAAAAAAACACTTAAACACTTAACAAATAAACAGATAAATGCTACTCTTATTCACACCATCCACCCCCTACTAATATACATTTACTAATATTTTTTTGAGAACCAAAAGAATAACAAAATATACAGTGTTCCCCCCAGAATGTTTTAAACTGAGTGGGCTGTAGGGGGTGGGGGAGAAAGCCTTGTATTGTGACAAAACTCTTCAGTAATCACCCAAAAAAAGCTGGGTGGTTACTGAAAAGTGCCGGGTGGGGCACTAAGCTTATAGGGGGGGGGGGGGGGGAGAACACTGATATAAATGGCATTCTTTACACAGATTCAGAATATATTAGATTGTAAACTCATCTGGCAAGGGACCTCCCCTCCTCCTGTGTCATTGTTTGTATTTGTCATTTGCATGTACAGCATTGTGTAATATGTTGGCTCCATAGAAGTACTGTATATTATTATTAATAAATTAAAAAAAAACATGCATACATCAATTTTTAGAGCTTCATGCTTTGTAGAGACAATAGTACTTACTGGCCCCATGTAATCCATCAAGCATCAAATCTACCACTTGCGCTGGTACATCTTGCCCCTGATAGATCTCTGGAGTAAGTAGAAGGGTACGTGCATTTGAAATAGTTAGAGCCTTGCAACGCACTGCATACGGCAGCAGATTCTCTGGTACCTTAGTGACCTGTACAAACAAGTAAAATATAGTAACAAAGGTACAAGCAGAATTTACCTTGGCCAGTTTATGTTAAATAGGTTACAGCACAAAGTAAACTCTTTAGCATCAGTTATCCTGTAGGTTGTGTATATACCAGTGATATTGTATGACCTTAGAGAATGTAAGAAAAATATATTGCTAAACAAAAACATCATGCAAAATCATGAGCAAGAAATAAACTTCACTGAGCAACTATGTAGAAGCAGGGAGAGGCATACAGAGCTCCCAATGAAATGCAAATAAGTCTCTCCAAAAGGAAATAACTTCACTGGAGTGCTATGTAGAATCACCTAAAGTGATGTAACCATTAGGAAAAAATAAAACTGTTACCATATATATATATTGCAAACACCAAACAATGCACGCACATACCTACATTTACTATTTACCGACCTCTATGCCAGAGATATACAGAACATATATTGGTGGCATGAAGTAGTGGGCATGCTTTGATATAATTAGGAGTTATCAGTGTTTTGTCTACTTATGCTGGATTGTCATTTCAGAAGGTAAAACACATTTAGATTCTTGGTTTTAAAAAATGACAGCAGCCTTATTTTTTCTTCATGTAAAGTCACTTTAACTGTAACTTGTTAGAAATAAGCGATATGGTACTGCTGGCTTTAT
This sequence comes from Pyxicephalus adspersus, assembly GCF_032062135.1. Classification (NCBI taxonomy): domain Eukaryota; kingdom Metazoa; phylum Chordata; class Amphibia; order Anura; family Pyxicephalidae; genus Pyxicephalus; species Pyxicephalus adspersus. The sequence continues at coordinate 32,185,274 of NC_092868.1, read as the reverse complement.
TAGGAAGGTGCAGCCCCCATCCTTACATCTATATTTAAATAATAACAATCTGAAAAAATTGTAAATTTATATGTGACCAGACCACAATTAAGCTCTAGGTCATTGACTCATTGAGTAATTACAGATGATAAGAATGACGACTTGCAGCCTGAACCTTAAACAATATGTCAGTAATACCAGCTCTCCTATTTTATTCAATCCAAATTTTGTTTTTTTTTAAAGTCTTCCTACTTGTACATAGTACTACAGTGAAGTCACTTCTGTGGTGCTCTGCATGCTGACCATCATTACTAGTCAGATACTGAGGCCAAGTAGGTAATAACATTTCTGGCCACAGTTTTATGGTATAGATTAGAAGAGCATGTGTAATGCTTTAAACACACAAAGGGTGAATTCCTGACAAGCTTGCCATGTAAAAAATGGCATTTACCCAGAAGTCTTTTCTCCTTTTGGAGAGACTTAAAGAGTGATGAATAAATCCTTATTGGCTTGGCTAAATTTTCACCTCCTTCTTGGCTCTCTGGAAACAGGAAAACAGGAAGGGAAGAATGTGTTTTTCTCCAGCATCTCTCTCAGCGGACAGGTTTGGAGCACCCGAAGATGTCATGCATATCATATATTTTCCAGGTTCTGGTAGAAGAAGGCGAGTGAATAGAGCCTAAAAGAAATGCAACATATTAGTGATCTTTCTAAAAAAAATACCATGAAAATAAAATACTCAAATGATGACAATTCTGTCTATCATATCTCAGACTCCAGCTTTGTCATAACTTCTCCAATCCTTCAGCAGTGAAACCTATCACAGATTAGCTCAGCCTATCAATGCAAAATATTCATCTATACTAACTTATCTGAAACAAACCCTACATTATGTACCTGTTCTACATTGTCCATGTCCAACCAATCCTGCCCATCCAGTTCAGATCCCAGCTCTTCCAGGTACACACAGCGCAGAGGGATTCCATTGCCACTTTTCATACTGGGATCACCTGGAAAAGAGATTGTGTAAAGTATTACTACATATATGTCTACAAGTTTACACAATACAACAGGTCTTGAAAAATCCAGGTCACCATAAAGAATAAAGGAAGTTCCTTGGTGAACAACCAGAACTGATGTTTTTACATTAAGACCCTTTGTCAGCCAGGGGGAACCACTAAACTACAGGGAAATGGTACCCAACTTTCTTTGCATTCTATACATAGCAAAGTGCAACAGAATCTTCTGTCCTGTTTTGTACACATAGTAGTCCAGATTGCCCATATGATCAAACCTATGTATTTGCTTGATGTTAATTACTGTTTTAATATATGCATGTGTTTTTGACACTAATTTTTAAATTTGACTTCATCTTTTATGTCATGGATTGTCAGGGAAAATAGATCTGAGGAATTTTCCATCCATTTTCTACCTGACAACTAACCTTTTATTTGTCTTTCTCATTTAAAATAAGTTTAAGAGATACTGTTTACTCAACAAACTTTTACATGATTGGTTGACCGAGAAATTGGAAACAAGTTTGGATAGTGATGCCTAATATAATATGGGTAGGCTCACATTGTAGACCAGTGTTTCTCATCCAGGGTTCCTCCAGAGGTTGCTAAGGGTTCCTTGAGCAATGAGTAATTTCCAGCCTCTCTAATAAACCTTTTACATATCTGTAAGGATAACATTCTTTCCAGTGGCTAGCCATGTAAGAGGCATTCTTCCCACTGATCCCCACACTAATGTACTGTGAGCTGAGGATATAGGACAGGTAGTCACCAGGTTACATACGAGATAGGGACTGTAGGTTTGTTCTTAAGTTGAATTTATATGTAAGTCGGAACACGTACAATATTTTAATAAGTGCAATTAGGACAGATGTTTGTCTCAACACATTATTAGGCAGTGTGGTGTCAGTTACTGTATAAAATCCTCACTGTGAGTTAATCACAAACAAAGCAAAAAAAAAAACTTTATGGAGCCTAGCCATTCATTAAATTCTGGAGCAAGCTGTGCTTTGATATGCAAGAGAAACAACTGCAGAGTTTGTCCTGGTCATTAAAGAGTTACAAAAGGTTGCAGAACAGCAAAAGATTTCTTCTGAAAGTCATGCGACCCCTAATCCCATCAAGCATCCGTCCTGCACACAAGTGAGCAAGGAAGTCCTGTTCGTATCTAGGAGTAGTCCAAATGTCGGATGTCCTTAACTCAGGGACTACCTGTAATTATAGTAGGGGTTCCATGAAGACCTGAAAGTTATTTCAAGGGTTTCCTCATGTAAAAATGTTGAGAAATGATGTTCTAAGGGTTAAAACCCCATAAACTAACTCAAGTAACATCGATTGAAACCAATGATCTTTTTGGCGTCTTAAAAGGGTGACATTCTTCTCACTTGCAAGCAATGCAGGAGGCATTATCCCCAATGCCACAATGCTAGTGTATTATGAGCTGTGGTTACAGTAATTACAGTAGGGCCTCCCAGGGGATGTGGAATTATTTTAAGGGACCCCTCATGTTAAAAAGGTCAAGAACAGCTGTTGTAGACAATCTCATACTTACTGTTATCCAATGTGATAAGAAAGATTCTCTGAATCATGTGGTTGATATTTAGCTGTTCGCATATTTCTTGCTGAGATCGAAATGAACGACTTATTTCTGCTACAGAATCATCACAGTCATCCAGGCTCTCAGAAACGCTGTTGTCAGAATCATCCAAACTCTCGCCTGCATCGTCTACAAATGCAGAAAGGGTTTAATTAAAACATGAATTTGTGTCATTACATTCACACGTAAACAACATGTTTGTGAGTTTTTGTTTTTACCTATATCTCATTGTAACTTTTTTCATTTTTATTCTCAATTATTTAATGACAGTGGTCTGCACCATTACATTGTATCCATTTTATTTTATTTTGAAAAAAATAATCACCTGTTTGCCTTCTGAGCTGCTGCTTTTGCCCAGCTGCAAACTGCCGAGCTTCTGCAAGAGACCCAAACAGAGCAGCAAAAGGATTTGCTGAGATGCTGTTGTTGTTCTGTTGATCTGTCATCTTATTTTACAGCAAGTTCCATGTAGTGTCCAATCAACAAAGACCTGAAAGATATCTAAAGTCAGTATCCCTAAATATCTTAGATATATACATATAATAAACATCGCTTGAAAATCAATCATATTTAAAATCTTTAAAGATGGGGTAACTTCTAGCAAAGTTTACCTTGGGAGAAAAAAAAAAAAAGAAATACCCAAATAAAAACAGTTTTATTTAACTGCAGTTTAGTGTTAAACCCTGGGTAAGAAAAAAAAAATTTACATCATATAGAATTGATAATATTTGGAGTATGTACATATTTTGGGGTACCAGAAATAAAATGTACCCATCGTGTAGACAGGTTAAGGTGACAGATTAAGGTGGAATTTTGTACCTGACAGACATCATGAAGTTAGCACCTACATCTTGGACGGAGGTGGCTGCTGTCTGTGTGGTTTTCGGATCTGTTCACTAACATGTGACATTTGAAGTAGCCTCTCCTTGTGATTTTTTTTACAACCCTACAATGTGTAAGTTTGATAACCTGGAGCAAAGCAGGTGATGACAAATGTGCATAGGTAGAGACACAGGGCTGGGGTTCAAGGCATGTTTCTTAGAGACAAAGGTTCAGATATTCTAAATAAAATGAGACTGTCGTAATTTATTTATCCAGGACTGAACAATTACTGAAAGATTCACTTTAACTACAAACCTACTTTAAAGAAGCATTTATATAACTGGTGCCCCAATGTCTTCCAGCTCATGAAACTAGTGATGAGATATACCGTATTTTTCGCCGTATAAGACGCTCCGGCATATAAGACGCACCCAATTTTAAA
>NC_092868.1:31965453-32181190 GCF_032062135.1 Pyxicephalus adspersus | reverse complement strand
CCTTCTGATCACCCTGTGCCAATTTAAATTCCCCTCTGATCACCCTGTGCCAATTTAAATTCCCCTTCTGATCACGCTGTGCCAATTTAAATTCCCCTTCTGATCACCCTGTGCCAATTTAAATTCCCCTTCTGATCACACTGTGCCAATTTAAATTCCCCTTCTGATCCCCTTCTGATTACTTACCTTTTTCTCCGAACTCCGTTAGGGCAGGGATCAGCTTGCTTCCGGGTTCCGTGCTTTGCGGGGGCGCGTGTGCCGGCTTCTTCTCGCTGTGCTCTGCAGGAAGGAGGAGACAAGCGCTGCAGCCAGCATCGAGGAGAGAAGAGGAGACGTACGCAGGATCGGGGTATCGGGTGAGTATGTTGTTTTAATTATTTTTTAAAACAGCCTTTGCCGTATAAGACGCACCCACTTTTCCCCCCCAGTTTTGGGGGAGAAAAAGTGCGTCCTATACGGCGAAAAATACGGTAACTTTGACCCTCATATCCTTTTTTCCCCTAAAACTACATGATGTGATGAATGATAAAATGATGAAAACTACATTACGTGATAAATGATGTCCCATGATGCCATGACTATGTAATCAATAATGTTACATGATGCCATGATTATGTAATCAGTGATGTCACGACTATGTGATCAGTAATTACAAATGATGTCATGATTATGTGATCAGTCATTTCACATGATGTCATGAATATGTGATCAGTGATACCTTAGTTATGTATTCAGTGATGTCACATGATGTCATGACTGCATGATCAGCTTATGCAGGTTTCTAATACATACATAAGTACATTTCCCATGCATATCAATAGGACTAGCTTTTTGGAAGACAGTTTAAGCATTTCAGGATCACTTGCAAAAAGTGGGTATTATTAAAACTAAGAGGTTAGTTTTTATCTTTTTTATTACAGGTGTCTTCTAGTAGTTTTTCAGACACTCAGTGCAGCGTCCCAGCATAGGTTTGCTGTTTGACTGCTTTCATAGATTTAAACTGAACCCACTTGCAAGTGTCTTTTTATGCAAGGATTTTCTTGACACCTGGAAATTGTCCAGAAAAAAAGGCATGTGTACATGTCTGCAGAAGTATTTGCAAATGCTGGTAAAAGCATTTTTGCCTATAAATGCTCCCAAGTGCCTAGCTGTAGACAGTAGGTGGTAGTAGGTGCCCAGGAGCAGTAAATCAGCTCTGGTCTGAACCCAGAAGCAAAATAAACAGTGGTCAGCCTGCGTATAAGTGTTCCCCCTTCTATTCTCCCCCTGCTTTTCATCTCTATCCCTCATGCCTGATGATCCTGATAAAGACTTATGAATTTTCTGATCTACACTTGTTCCTAGCCAGTGATTCTGAATATCGGAGCAAGGTGGGCAACATGACAGCCAGACAATAAACATTTTCAACTACATTTAACAGAACCAATATCCTATTGACAGATGACCGTTAGAAGGGATAGAATCTGTAACAGAAGTGTTCTCTCCAGCACCTTTTAGCTGGGCTCACCACCTGGCTGTTTTTGGGTGGTTATTGAAGAGTTGGGTCACAATACAGGGGCTGACACCTGCCTACAATTTCTTCCCATCCAGCTTAAAACATTTCTGGGTTAAATATTGAACAGGGTGTTCTTTCTTCTTACTTCTATGGCCCCCATAAGTTTAATTTTATCTTCTGTATTATCAAGTTGAGTTGGGTAAAAAAACAACAACAAAAAAAGAGAGTTTATTTTATTAGCTGTCACCAGTGGCTGTGTGCCCAATGAGGTGGGAGCAGCAAATAAGCTCAACTGGGTACTGTTTCTCCTTTCCCTGTCTATTCATGAGGTGGGGTGGGAAATTGTAGGAATGTCAGGTCATCTATCTATCATGCTAGAAAGAGCTGTGCCATGTGACTTAGCTATACAAATCTCAGGAGTGGATGGACAGAAAAGCAAACCCTACGTCATGTAAACTGCCCTCATCTGTGTATCAACTGGTCTGTTAGCATCCATTAGTCTTGTGGTTCATTTTTCTTGTTGCCAGCATACACAAACAACAATAATATATATCTACCTACAGATAATAACTGCAAGTGTCTGCATCAGAGGTGGTCAGCTTTCATGATAAATAAAGTCCCACCGGGTCCCATCATCAACATAGGGCCATGCATAATGTTCAGTCAATGTTTTAGAAGACGGGGGACACATTGAGGCTGATTTACTAATAGAATTTCACATACCAAGGTGAATTATCACCTAGCATGGGATAACTCACTTAACTTAGTGAATGTGATGAAAACTCTGTGCAAAGAAATCCAAAAAAAGACAAGATTTCTCCTTCTACATATCAGGATGGTTGAAGTCAGCAAGAGCTTCATTTTATTTACTAGGCTAAATGAGATAATCCTCCCAGGAAATAATTCACTTTGCTATGTGAATGGTCTTTTATCAGCGGTCACCAACCTTTCGGACCTCACAGAATCACTAAGTTCATCATTTTAAATCCCACTGACCATTAATTTGATTTTTTTAAAAAGATTAATACATTTGAAAAATAATGGTCTTCCTAATGGTGCCTGACAAGGACTGTCAGGCTTTATATTGGATTTATATGGCGCCAACATATTAGGCAGCGCTGTACAAAGATAGGGGTAGCAAATGACAGACAGTTACAGACAGTGACACAGGCAGAGGAGTGGACCCTGCCCTGGCGAGCTTACAATCTAGGTGGTGGGGAAAGTCTCTCACAATTGGAGGGGAGATATGGAGTGATGGGTAGTGGTGAAAGTTTTAAGAGACAGAAGAAGATGGGTAGGCAAGTCTGAAAAAGTGTGTTTTGAGTCCTCTAATATGATTAGTTGCATTATATTTGGTATTACTAAAGAATGTAAAATATTAGCTTTCTTTTTCTCACTCATTATGGGTTTATTTGATCAAATCTAAGACCAAACAAGAAATTATAGTTATCAAAGTCAAACTATGTGATGCCAATAAATATAACAGGTAAAGAAAATACATAGCTAAGGTCTTACTTACCTAAAAGAACATCCGAGAAGTAAACAAATAAAATAAAACAATCAAATGAGAATCGGTATTTATGGAGCGGAGTAACTGTTGTAATGGTGGAAACAATATTGAAGCCTACGGCTCGGCAATGGTTGCCTCATACTACCTAATACTACACTGACGTCACGCTGCGCCTCTTTTTCTGTGTCTAGTATAGTTTGTGAATTTATTGCAATATAAAGGTGACAATTGTCATTCAGAATATAAGAATTTATTGGAATAATATCTTTGTATTATTAATAATTGCAAATAATGTCCAATTTTTTTCTGTGGACCACTGGTTGGCGCCCGCTGATCTATATTGCGCCCATTATGTAAGACTGCAGAAGATCACCCATCAATGTACATTGCTGTTCACTTAAAGCGGAATTATCATGAATTTTTTTTCATTATAGGAAGGCTAACCGTTTTATATAAATGTATTTATTGCAAGGGGATGACCCCTCCCCTCCATCGTCCACCTGAGATACAAACATCACATATCCCAGGAAGCTGTTCACAAAAAATGTGCTGCACCTACATGACGTCGGCACCTCTTTGTTTTACATTTACAGGAAGGCACATTACCTGATCACGTGCAAAAGAAGGAAAAAGAAAGAAGAATATGGCAACACCTCGGTGTCCAGTCCATGATGTCGTGGTGTGGGACCAAATGGACCAGGATAGTGTAAGGACTGCAGGAATTCCACCTGTAAATGTGTCACTTTTTTTTTTTTAAATAACAGTGAATGTGATGAAAATATAAAAACCCTCCTTTTTAGCTTTGACATGATTGGAGAGTCAATGTGTCACCTTGTTTACTAAGTAAAAGTTTTCACTTTGATATAACATTCTCTATTCCTTTAGTAAATCAACCCAATGCTTCTACGGCTTATTATCTGTACATTATCATATTCTCTCTCAGCAAGATCAATAGAAGATAAACATAAAGGGATGGACAGCGCAGGAAAAGGTGATCTGGTGTGTAAAATATACAGATCAGGTATAGAAAGGACAGCGGTGTGTGCACGGGCCCCAAGGGAGCATAAGGGCCCCAAGTGACCCCCCTTCCCCCGCCACAAGCTGGGTCTAATGATGACCCAATCTGGATGTGTTATCTATGGAATGTTTACAAACAATCGGGCAATAATGGAAAATAATAATTTGATTCACACATCAATATTCACCGACACCCAGCATCATTCATCGTGCTGCATATTGTTATGTTTCTCTGATTACATTCATATGGTTACCATTCCCCATACATATGGCTGCATTCAGCATACAATGATGACACATTACACATATGTCTGACCTCCACAACACACCACATGACATACAGAGCACACACATGTACACATGGACATACATGTAGCCTGATTTCACAGATCCGGGTATACACAGTGTGCAGTACTACACATACCTCCTCCGAGCCTGTGACTCAACGTTTCCGCCTCTTTGACACTTCCGCTTCTGTCCCCGGCAGCTGCGCGTACACCGGGCATGGAGCTATACAAAATGCTGGAGCTGCAAACCCTCCGCACACAACGTTCACTTCGCCAAATCTGAGATTGTTGTTCAGTGACACGTGATCTCAATGTTTACAAAATGCCAGTGAGGACAGCTGGCAGAAATAGCAGGCCCGGGCTCCGTTCTCTGCTCGAGCTCCAGGACAGGGCGTAGCTCCATGCGTGAGGAACCTCCACGCACTATGTTCTGATGACGTCAGCGGAGAGTTGACAGCACGCCGGTCACGTGATGGACGTGTTTACCTGTCAGTGGTTGGGTTGCAATTATTATTACAGGTTCACATTCAAAAACCTGGCAACCTCCAGACCTGAGGAGTGCAGGATTTTCCAAAATTCTGGATTTTTTACAGTTATATATGCTATATATAGTAAACAGAAAATGACTACCTGTACAGTCCTTTAAATGGATGCTGAATCTATAATGGGGCTATACAGCAGAACATAAATGGGAATGAGCAGGAAAACAATGCAAGCAAGACCCAACAGCTGATTCTGGAGTACAGCGCCATCAAAACATAAACCGCGCCTCTAGATTTTGAAAATGTGCTCCAAAATTCATGCCGGAAATCTGAAGGAACCGGATTATCAATGGACAGATTTTTGAATGTCAGCCTGTATAACTTTATTATTAAACAGGATTTTTTATAGCGCCAACAAATTACAGAGTGCTGTACAATTGGGGTTACAAATACAGTGACACAGGAGGAGGAGAGGACCCTGTCCCGAAGAGCTTACAATCTAGGCAATGTGGCTTTTGCTGCGCTCTTCCCAAACTTCATACTGATATAACGGACTGATTTATCAAAGTTACCAAGGCTGTTGTGATTGAATCTGGGTGATCTAGTAAACCTGAAATTGATAAGGTCCCAGATTGAAAACAATTGTCAAATATTAGCCAATAATTTTAAAGCAGAATCAGTGTGAAAATTAAAAAAATTACTCTTACCTTTACATGCGCAGATCCATCAATCCACCTTGTTCCATATGGTCCCGCATCGTTCTAGTTCCTTAGCTTTGTCCCAGGAAATGCTGGGTGCCACCATCTTCGTTCTTCATTCTTCTGCCTACCTCACCCGTTCTTGCAGTGCCCATGTGTGGGATCTGGGGTCGTATGCCGCTGTATTTGTAAAAAAAAAAGAAAATATGCATGCGCAGGACCGGCATCTTTCTTTTTTCAATGACAGAAAAGTCCCTTCTGCACATCCTCGATATCAAAGGAGTATCCCAAGCCTCCTGAGATTCGTGACGTGCATATCACAGGAGGCTTTACACTCCCACACAGCAGTAAAGACAGATAAAAAAAAAAAAAACATTTTTCCTTTATATAGAAGGGTTATCTACATAGGTCTGCTTTCAGAAATCTATTCCAGGTTTGCTGGATCACCCAGGTTCTCATGATACTCTCTCTTCTCTAGGCCTGGTGAGCTTTGATAAAGCAGGGGGGCTTCTGGAACCCAATCCCTCTCTTCCTTAAAGTTTAGCTTTGGTTAAAAATATTCAAAAATAAACTTACCTTTACCTAAAAAAGCCCTCTATAACACCTCAATTAGTTTCCAGTAAGTCCCACACCATCCTTATTCTTTCTGGCAAGGACAGGACAGTGGGCACGGCCATCTTCTTTTTTTCCTTCTAGCTTCTGCTCATGTGATTTCTCACTGTGCAGGCGTGAGCTCGGGTGGAGTGTCTTCTTGATAGTGTAAAAAAATGTAAATGTAATATGCTGAATTTTTTTAAAAAAGTGTTGATCTCACTTCGCAAAAGGGAATGTTTGAGGGAATGTCAGATTCCCCTTCTATTGTGTGTTACTTCCCCCACCTCCTAGATTGTAAGCTCTTCGGGGTAGGGTCCTCTCCTCCTGTGTCGCTGTCTGTATCTGTCATTTGCAACCCTTTTTTAATGTACAACGCTGCGTAATATGTTGGCGCTATGTAAATCCTGTTTAATATTATGAATATTATTATTATTATTATTATTAATAATAATAATAATAATAATATTTTTTTTTTAAATAGAGCCCTGAAAGTTCTTATAAGTTCATATGAGTAAAATGCATTACATATGTATTTTGCAGTTTTGGTTACTGATTCTGAAATGCATTGTGCAGTACTTCTTCTTTTGATGCACACTAGATATAAATCTGTAGTCATGAAAATGGCCCCATTTAGGCCATGCTTCCTATACAATTTGTACATACTGCTGCAGCACATGGCACTTTCCTATCACCCCATAAACTATTCTTCCAGGTTGACATCTCTGTAGTTCATCATGGTCACCATGATCGGGAGGTAGGGAGAAGGGTCAATGCCTAAATGATTTGTACTAAGCATTCTCCCACCTTCCAGTCTAATAATGTCTGGAGGTGTATGATCCTATAAGAGGGCAGACAGAGTGTTGGTCAGATGGTGGATATTTATAATTGAAGTTAATCTTTCTGATACATACATGGCAGCATAATCTTGGATCAATATTGCCTCTTCCATTCAGTATGACCGTCAGTTCTCTAAATATCTTTTAATTCTTTTCTTTGCACTCAAAGAAAAGAAGGTAGAGTTCAACCTGTTTAAGGTAGAGTTCGACCAACATTCTCAGGCTCATTTCCAAACACCTGCCATACCCTACATGTGGATAATACATTATGCGGAGGCATCTCCAACTCCTCACTCCTCAGAGAACATGTTTTTTTCCCATTAGGTCCATGGAGATCCATCTTTATGGCTAATCTAAACATTAGTTTCATGTTAATGATGAAGGAAGCATTTAAGCCAAAATGTTTGCATATTAAAATTATACCCCAAAAGAAAAATTAGTAATAGCAGCCTCCATATTTCCCTAACACATAAGGAAAGCTCTGTGATGGTTTTGTGGTATTATTAAAGTGTACTAATATTTGTTGCATATGTTATAATAGTTAAAAATCTACAAATGAAAAAAAACTGCTCCAATGATAATTTTTCCCTATAATCATATATATTTTCAGTGCATTTCTGATATATCATAAGGGTAAGGTTTAATCTGAAATTCCTCAGGGAGGGACATCAACAGATTGCATCAAAGGTAATATGTCCTGGGAGGTGTCAGCCAGTCTCTGTAAGATAGGAATCTGTTGTTTGGCTGGTGATACATAAATAATAATTCAGTAATGTAAGGGTAGGAAAGGATTTAGAACCCTCATCAGGTTGTTATTGTCCTAGCAAGGGGACAACAAAAAAAAGCAAAAAAGCCAGCACTCAACAAACGTTATCCAAAAAATGTGGATAAATGTTATTATAACATTCAAAAATACACAGTGCCATGTGGTATGTTATTTTTCTCTTTTTTTGTATATTTGGTTGACATGACATTGTGGCAACTTTTATTGCTGGGCTGGATTTTGTCTGGAGAGGGGCTGCTAAGTACCACACCAGGACCTACTGGATCACATATTGGGCTGGTTGAGCTGCACTATATTTTGTTTTTGAACTTTAGAGCAGAATAGAGAAAAGCTTTTTTCTCATTTGATTACATTTCATCACCTGTCTGTTGATCTGGAAAATGTCATCAGTAAGGGGAAACCCTCTCAATCAGAAAGCAATAACATCAGGGAGTTCCTAATTTTTATCACACTCAATCAAAACCTTAAAAAAAGACAATAGGGTTGATTTACTAAAGAAATAGCTGTGAGCCCATATTTAGAAAATGGAATTGGCACCTTGCAAGATATATTTCAATTAGCTTAGTGAACATGGTTATAATTCAGTTTGCAACAAATACCTGATCACTTGTAACAAAATGCAAGAACAGGAATTTGCTTGCACATAATTAGATTGAATTAGGCAAAGCTTACATCAGTCCAATGCAATATCCCTTGAAGAGTAACAATTCGTTTTGCTTAGTAAACTGCCTTTATTTATTTAGTAAATCCATGGTAATGTAACCTTGTCCACATAGAGCTAAGTGATTGTGTGTTTCTGAAGGGCTCCAAACCCTAGTTATATTAACCTTAAGCTGCGTACACACTTCCAATTTTTATCGTTGGTAAACGAACGACGAACGATCCTGCACGATATCTGCGAACGATCGTATGGCACTGATCCTGTACCTACAGATAACGACAGGATCGTTCAAAGATATTGTACACACGATAGATGCGATCGTTTGAACTATACAGGAAGTGACGCGCACCACAGGAAGTGAGCGAACGTTCGTTCACCGCGCATGCTCAGACCATGGACGATCACTGAACGACCGTACACACGATAGATGGTCAACGATCATCGTCCAATCCGATCCGCCGGTCCGGTCGTTCATTTCCAACGACTATCCTCGTTCGTCGGCGTCGTTGGTTACTTTTTTTACGAACGATTTTTGGCCAATCGGTCGTTCGTCGTTCGTTCGTCGTTCATTTCCAACGATAAAAATTGGAAGTGTGTACGCAGCTTTAGAGACAAAATATTTTATTTGTGTAATTACACATACCAAGGCTTTTAATTGGCAACAACTAAAGAACAATTTGGTGAAAACAAACAATAATATTCATTAAATATCAATATTAGGAAATGATAATAGCAATACATCTTAATCCTTAAAGTGAGCCTATCACCACATATAACATTATATAAAAGGGTGGCTATGTTTTTAATACTTTTTCGGAGGGGTTCCCTCCCCTTCTGTTGTTATTGCAATAACCTGAAAGGGAAAGCCACAGCCTCCCAGGATATTTGCGTCACATTTCCCAGGAGGCTGTGGGCTGCTCCTTGTGGCATGCGTCATCACGGATCTTCCTAAAATGTAAAAAAGTGTTTTTAACATGTGCAGTGAGATTGGCACTTTTTTATATTTGCAGGAAGATCTTGGTGATATTTTCCCTTGATCTTAGTGACATGAAGAAAAACACAGAAGAAAGAAGGTGGCTGCACGCATCGTTCCATCCAATGCTGGAAAGAACAGTAAAGTTGGAGAAAATACACTTTCATTAGTGAAGCTGGGTGATCCAGCAAACCTGGAATGTATTTCTTCAAAGTCATTTGTTATCTACTAGCAAAGGTGTTTGTTTGCTGGATCACCCAGCTTCCATAATGAAAGTGTATCCTCTCCAGCCTTGGGGAGCTTTATTAAATAAGGCCCATTGTGGGACGTGCTGTGCTCAGTTTGTGGAGGAATTGAGGGCTTTTCACAGTGATAATTGTTTTTCCTCAACGTTCCACTTTAAAACAAGACAAAGATAATAAAGATAAAAAATTGCTTGTCTGTAAATATAGTGAAGTCTCTAGTAAACTTCCAAATTCTAAATCCATATCCAAACTTCCCTAAATTTTACATTTCGGTTTTTCAAAAAATTGCTTCTTCAGGATTGTATATATATAATAATAAGTAATTAATTTAGTATGTATAAAAAATATACATATATATATATATATATATATATATATATATATAAATATATATATTACAATCAGAATAGTATATATATCTATCTATTACATATTTCTTGAATCGTATGTACACATTATATAATCCCCTATTTGTGTTGGCTTTCTTTGCCTTAATTGTCCTGATGCCCTCTTAAAAATTAAAAAAAACTTTGTGTTTAATAACATTTTAATAATACTGTATGTAGTACAACACATAAGGTATAAATGTGGCCAGTATTAAAAAAAAATGACTATAACTACTCATGCCTATAACTACCAATAGGTGTCTGGTTTGTCATTTCTTTTGGTGTGCAACTTTTGGTGTGCAACAACACAGGAAGAGTGTGGTTTGGTGCAGTGAAAAAAAAACACTGAACAAAAATAACACTGAACCATATACTCTGCAGTTAGGTTCTTTACATGCATATTATAAACACATTCTCCTAAAGACCTAAATACTCATCATTCAAAAATCATGGTACGCCATGTGACTACACTTTGTTGGATTATTTTCATCTGGGGATTTACAGACATTGACGCAAAAAGTAAGTATGCACATTACAATGAAATGCATTTTTAATACCTACAATATAAATTATTGTATGCTGATTTATTATAAGATACAGAAAAGATACAAGCCCCCTCACATAAGTCTAGCCTTGATGATAAAAATAAAAGGAATGTTGATATAATTAGGATAGAAAAATTCAAAAGCTATACTAACTGTGCAGATTTACCTATGAAGTGATCTGAATAGGTCAATATTAATAATTTTTTCTGCCGTTGAGACCTTTGTAACAATGTATTTTAAAGCTAATATAGCAGCTATAAAAACATTAAGACTAAGGAAGTGCAATAAAGTAGACACATTGACAAACAAGCTAATAGTTACACGGGGGAAAAATATTACAGAGTCTATCCATAATATAGTTTATGGGTAACAAGATAAAATAAAAATAATTTTAGTAAAAAACTTTTATATGTTTGGAGGTCACGTATATAACCCTGGAGGGATGTGATATGCCTTTTGGGTTTTCATTTGTGCACCAAACTGTTAGTATTAATACTTGTATTCCTTATAACAAAAGATTTGGTATTGTTCTAATGAAAACAAAAAGAGCTTTTACAATATTTTTTTCAACATCATGATAAAGCAAATGTTAAAAAAAATAAAATCTCCATTCCCCAGCCGACTGACGACATACATTGATAGCCACCGCATCTCGGAAATCTTACTAGTAAATGTGCATTCAAATAATATCTCGTTTTTTTTCTCTTCCTTGTTTGTCTTATTTGTTGTGCTTCTCTACTTCTGTCTCCACTTTTAAAGAAGAAATAACAGGTAAGTGATTAAGTCTAAGTAAGTCTATTATTCATTTATAAGTAACTGGCAAACTATTATTAGAAATGTCAGTGTGTATGTACTAGAATAGTATGTATTATGGTTACGTTAACAATCGCCTTTTACCCTTTTACTAAACTACTGCTTGCAGAATGTGAGCTGTCATTCATGTTATATAATATTAGTTTAGAACAGTGTTTCTAAACTAGGATTCCTCCAGAGGTTGCTAGGGGTTCCTTAAGCAATGAGCAGTTTGTGCTTCTAAGGGTATTTTCATCAATGATCTTATTGGCTATCTGAAAAGTGTGACTTTCTTCCTACAGGCCATCAATGAACTGTGGATACAGTAATTATAGGAGGGGTTCCTTGAGGAAGTGAAAGATATTTTAAAAGCTCCCCCATAATAAAAAGGTCAGGAAAGACTGGTCTAGAACAATAATTCTTAACTAGGGTTCCAATAGAGTTTTCTAGGTCTTCTGTGAGCTTTGGCTTTGTGATCTCCCATTTGATAGTGACCTCTTAGTTTGTGACCAATGCCACTTGATAGGGTCAGCTAAAAAATCCCAATGCCTTTTTAAAATTTGCCATCCGTAAGGGTGGCTCTGCCACTTGTCAGGACCAGAAGAATTATATTAATATTCCTTTAAGCTTTTTTTATCTGTAAGTGTGGCATTCTGACCACCCCTGTAAGGTGGAGGACATTCTTTCCACTGACTACAAATGTAACATGTTTTTTTTTCCATTGATTCCTTATGGTTTCTACAGGGGTTCCCCTAGACCTGGAGATTATTTCTGGGGTTCCTCAAGTGAAAAAAGTTGATATTAGTGATGTATGTAGGTAAAATTAGTAGGTAAAATGTACAAATTGACAAATTGTAAATGTGCAGGGTTAATAAGTTATTCAGAAAAAAATATTTAATTTAAAAACAGTGGTATTAGTATATAAGATATATCATCTTGCTTTTAGAATTTGATTGTGTCCCATAATTCCTGCTATGGAATATATTTTAGTCTAGGGCATTAGTAGAGTTTAGTACAAAGTGCCACAGGTCACCTGAGTAGTCATTTTTATTATCCTAAAATTTGGTTCTGATTTTTTTTTCTACAATTTCATAAAAAAAGTATTTCTTATTTCACAATATTTTAGAATTATTTTGAGTGACTATATTTGACATGGTCAACTAAAAAGAGCAATGGTGAATACTAATTACTTCAAACTCAAGTTAAATACCAATCTGGTAATTGCAATACCACAGAATCAGTGAGAAATTTAGCCAATGTCCTTATTCCATAAAAATCTTAACACCTTTATTATAGTTAATACTCCTCGAAAGGGTTTTGTAAAATATTTAATTACAAAATTATGTAAGCAAGTTCAACATTTGTATGGGGCTGGATTACACTGCTATGTTAATAGATTTATCTTAAATCTACTTTTGTTTCTTTGTTTTTTTTGTGCTTTGCTTGAGGTAATCTTTATTAACAAGGAAACTTGGCAAAAATGGCATACATTTTTGATGACGGGGATAATTTATGACTTTTTTGTTCTAGCAAAGCTAGAAAAAAATTGTGTCAGTTATATCTACTATATTGTCCTTTGGCTTTCATTATTGTTTATTGATAAGGAAGCTTAATATAACTTTTATTATAGTATGGAAAGAAGCTTAATATAACTTTTTTATAGTATGGGGGGTTATTGGACCCCAAACTTTAATATGCAAAAAATGGTTGGGATTACACCATTTATTTGACAAATCCTCTAGAAGTTGTAGTTTCTTGCCCGATTTTTAAATAGTGCTGTGTTGCAATTGAAATAAAAGTATGGTAAGAATACACAGTACCAATTATGTATTCCTAAATGTAAAGACAAGTATACTGCTATAAATCATTGATAGCAAGCGTTGGTTCACAGTATGTTTTGTATGATAATAATTAATGTTTATATGAAATATAAGGGATTATAATATAATCCAAGTAAAATAAAGTAATTTCCATTTGGTTTTTACATTTAGGTGCAATATGAATGTTAAAGACAGGGAAATTCATTGATCATTTTAAACATTCTATTATGTGCGGGAGTTCCATTCTCATATATATTCTCATATTTTACCAGCACAAGACCATAGATATAAGGTCCTCAAACCACTGCCCGTCCACTATGTACAGCAACCTTTCTCAACCTTTTTACCACAGGTTAACCCTTTAAGTAACTTTTAGGTGACTAAGAGGCACAAACTGCTCATTGCTCAAGGGACCCATAGCAACCTTTGGAGGGACTGTAGGGTTCTACCAAACCTCGGTTAAGAAACAATAATATAGAGGAGCAATTGATCAGGCAACTTAGAACACCCGTCCCATTTTGTGTTGTTCCCCCTGAAATAACAATTGCATTAGTCATTGCCTTCTTCCTCCACTCTACATTCACATTAAGATGTGAGTCAAAACAAGGTCAGGCCAAAGCCAAAGGTTGGGTGCCAGATAAAGAATCTGATGATTTTGCGGGAAATCTCCTGAGTTGCCTATTTCCTGTACTCTGTGTCTGTACTGACTATTATCAACTTTACCAAATCAGCAAATCTTTCCTGGGACTAAAGCTACGTACACACTTCCAATTATTATCGTTGGAAAACGAACGACGAACGTTCCTGCACGATATATACGACCGATCGTATAGCACCGATCCTGCACATAGAGTTAACGACGCGATCGTTCGTAGATATTGTACACACAATAGATACGATCGTTTGAGCGATAGAGGAACTATGTGCACGACAGGAAAGTGAACGGACGTTCGTTCATCACGCATGCTCTGACCATGGACGATCAACGAACGACCGTACACACGAACGATGTTCAACGATCGTCGCCCAATCCAATCCGCCGGTCCGGTCGTTCGTTTCCAGCGACTTTGCTCGTTCGTCGGCGTCGTTGGTCACTTTTTTACGAACGATTTTTTGCCCAATCGATCGTTCGTCGTTCGATTGGAACGATAAAAATTGGAAGTGTGTACGCACCTTAAGAGGCATGTATTGGCACAATCGCTAGTTAAAAATAAACAGTAAAAAGGTTATAAATAAATACAGCCACTATACCTTACCTGGTGAGCTGCAATGTATTACATTTTTGGATTAGGGTTTAAATATGCTTCAAGGAGAAATGACCATGTAAACATTATGAAGAAGTATCAGATTCCTGCCCCCCCCCATCCCGCTGTTTCTTAGTGGTTGATCTGCTGATCTTTATGTTAGTATTGTGGAATTTGATGACATAGGGTTAGAAGTATTTGTTTCTAAATATATGTATATATTTGTATTTCTAAATACTTTTTATATTATTTTTGTGCAGCAAGGTTTGGGGCCATTTCCATTGGTAAATTGTACATCAATGAGCATTATTCCAATACTTGCCTTTCTCTTCCCAAGTAGTTGCAATATAGATGTATCATCTTTATTTTGTCTTCACTAGCTAGAGAAAAAAACGATAACCTGATCTTGATTTGTCCATTTGAGAAGTGTGAATGGAACCTTGACGGCATAGCTCTAGAAAATACAAGCAAGGAGCTGGACATAGGCTCTGTGTGGAATGATCCCCGTGGAATCTATTCGTGCAAAAGTAAAGGGACTGAGGATGAGGAAGTGTTCATTGATGTGTTTGTGAGAAGTAAGTATTTTCTATGCTACAGCTTTTATCTGAATAAGTGCAAAAGTTCAGTTATTAGTTCATGTCTTCAAAAAATATACATATGCATATGTGTAATATACATATGTGTAATCTAGTAAGGGAGTTAGAGGGTTTCTGCTGTAATAATGATGGGTGTCCAAGTAGCCAAACAAGTCCAAAATATGTCAACTGCAGGCCAAAACCCCTGTCATAAATAAAACTGCTGTGGTGCCACAAACCGGTGCCATTGACACAGGCCGCAAGCCCGTCTACACAGGCCCTTATACTGTTTTTCTTTTTGTGTCTGTGCTCTTTGTAAGCCGTGTACCGGGGGCTTTCTAGGATACAGCGAAGTCACAAACAAGGAAAAGCAGCCCACTGACACCAATTTATATAAAACAGGAAGTACTTTACTGCATACTATCACAATAAACAAAATTCCAAACAATAACCCAAAGAAAACCTAACAATATACAAATACTGGCCACTTGTTTAGCTGTGCTCAGAAACAGCGGCATCTTGTGGCTAAAATGCAGAACGACAGTAGTCCTATATTTTATTACAAACATTGAACACATGTGCTGTTTTCTCAATCTCACATCTTCACTCCTAGATGTCTTTCCTTCTGTTGGTCCACATTCATTGATACACAAAGGGGACAGAAGGCTGACCCAACATAAAGGCTAAATTCCCCTAATCGTTCATTCACAGCAGTGGGCACAGATGGCACTTCCATCGTTAAAATGTAAAATTTACTAAATGAAAAAAAATATTTGTAGGTTGTGAATGATTGATTAGATCATTTTTATTGAAAGTCTTTTGAGATAGAGGTTTGTATGCATTTTATTTCTTAGCATTTTCTTCTCTCTCTTCTTAGGGATCTGGAATCATGGATAATATAAGTTTTGAAAAGTGTTCTTTTTTTTTTCTTTAGGAAATTCGTGAATATTGATTATGAATTTTATGTTTCCAGCAAACAGGAGGTGCTCCAGGCTCCTTTTCACATTTTCCTCTGTCTTCTTCATTGTAAATTTACACACACACAGATGAATAGGTCAGGGGATGTCTCTTATTAAATGGATACATTTAAAGTTGTAATTAGGCAAAGTAAACCTCATGGCATCTTTTTCTGTACCAGCTTGGCAGATACCTCATGGTGATTTGCGGATCCTTTGTCATGTATTAAATGTAAATCTGTAAAAAATATCTATTTTATGACAGATTCATAAATTACATCGGGCTGCCACTGTACACTCGTGATTCTTGCCCAAGATGATCATGACCGGTCGTCTCAGGCGATAATCATCTGATGTGTGTACATAGTCTAAGCCAGGCATGTCCAAAGTCCGGCCCGAGGCCAATTGCGGCCAGTGTTCAGATTTCCACCGGCCCACAACCTGTCATAAAATCAATATTTTGCGGCCCACCAGCACTGTTGACCACAGTATAAAATATACGCGTACAAAAAAAGCTATTTCATTAGAGTTGATCAACAGCCTTGCAATTATCGGCCTGCTACTCGGCGGGCATAATTGGCAGGACGGAAGTCCCCATGTGTGCACAGAGAATCATGGGCGTAAGCTGTGTGGGACCTGCACTGGTCACACCCACTTTGATTCCATGAATGTGCTTTGCACAGAGCCCGCACTGACACCGGACTCCGTGAACAGTGAATCCCTCACGTCACCCTGGTGAGGGTGTGCTGTGGGGGACCCGCACAGACCACGCCTACACTAACCCTGAGTACATGCTGAATGGTTGGCTCCAACATTTTCACCTCACCAAATCTGAACCTCTTTGCAAAAAGTTTGAACACCCCTGGTCTAAGCAATGAATAGCTGATTGGGATACTGTACTTTGTGGAGAAGTAGCTGCTTATTGTTTCTGATTTGGAAAACAGAATACCCCCTTCCCCACAACTCCATACCATAGTTAGGTTATGTTCTGTAGTTCACGCTGGGGAACTTGATAGGACTGATAAGTGATAGAAATTCCAGTGCAGCATAAACAGAGTGCAAAGGAAGTTGCAGCATTACTGAATTTAAAAACAGATGTAACAAACCACTTTCAATTATATATTTAACAAATCAAAAAGGACCTAATAAGGAACGTTCATTGTTAGGATTTGTCTATGATTTTTTTCACTTTCTGAGTGCGTGAACCTCAAGACAGAAAATTAGTATAAATCTCCCTGATAAAGCACTAAACGATGAAAAGGAATTTTAACCATTCCTTGCTTCATCCAATTCATCCACTGACTGGATATTCACGATAAATATCACATCCTATAGAAATTATAATATTAGTCACTTTTTCTTTTTTTTTTCATTTGCATTTCTCATCTTGATAAAAATAATTCTCTTCTTCTAATTTCCTCTTTTTTTGGTTAGAGTGTCAGAACTGCATAGAATTGGATGCTGGAACAGTCACTGGATTTATTATCGCAGATATAATCATGATCGGCCTTATTTCCATGGCTGTGTATTTTGTTTCTGGCTCGGAGACCCGAAGACCTAACAGAGGTTAGTTGATTGGTATTTGCTTCAAGTATTGTGCTATGAAGGATGTGTGTTATTTAGATACCGTATATACTATGACATCTCTGAAGGGTTCTTTCTATCTTTTTAGTCGTTCATTCCATTTCTATGTTTTTTGCAGCTTCTGACAAAATGAATTTGATTGAAACAGAACAATATGAGGTAAGTGTGATTAAAGACAACGCCATACCATTACATAAAAGGAGACAGGTTTTCATGGCAAATTCTTTACTTATACCTAACTTTATAACATCTGCCTTTTTTAACTGTTTGGCCACTTCCTGCACATTTCACCAGAAAGCAATGCGATGGAAGCATTGTTATTTTTCCTGGAGCGTTGTCTCTGCTTCTTACACTGCATGCATGCAGGCACCAGGTGTCTCCTCAGAAGATGGTAGTATGCATTTTCGTAGTGTTTATATACATGCTTTTTCAATTCAGTATTCAATTACATCTTTTCATTTTATGTGATAGTATTCCTATTAATGTTGTGCACTTTATGATAAAAAATTTTGAGAGTATTGAGAATGAATTTATATAAATTCACATGTTCTAGTAAAGACACCATACCCATTATTTAGATCCCCAGTGTGTCTTAAATTTATATCATGCTTAAAAAAAAGATTGTGCACAAGCAGGTGGTTTATTGCTGAAGGGATAGGTGATGTCCTTTCTGTATTTGAACATACTTACCTGCCTGTTTGCAGCAGTTATGTGCAGCTCAGTGTACAATGCTGGGTGACCCAGCATACCCCAGGCTGTCTGGAATGAATAAAAACCTTTACACATGGAGTTAGGTCATTTCAGCCTGGCCAATCATGTCCAAACACCTGAACCTAGAAGACCAGGTGAAAATCGCAGCATCCATGACAGAGCAAGGACCGGTGTATGTAATTAGGAAGTGTGACCAGCTAAGTTTATTTTATAGCAGACGTGACTTCACTTGTTCCTTCTGCAATAAACAATCTGTTATTTTGCAATTTTTCTAATTTTGGTTTTATATCTGTTTAATAAATATTCATATTTTACAAAGACAAAACACAATACAATAACAAGGGGAAAAGTACACATGGGTTAGATGCCACTATCATCATACTTATGTATCAACAATATAACTTTCATCTATAAAAAAAAATCTCCATATTCTACATATTTTAAAGGCAAAGGCCTTATAGCCCACTGATACCCATTTGGGAAAAAGGGGGGGGGGGGGGGGTAGAGGTTTGTTTAGTGCTTCTACCTTAAACTGATATAACCAATCTCAGCTAACAATATTACCAACATTCAGTCCAAATAGGCCCAGAACCCAGGAGAATCCTCCTAAAAAAAAGTCCATCCACAGGACCGTTTACAATTAATTTCAAAGAAAAAAAATGTTTAAGCTTTAAATATACTTTAAAGTATGTATATAGTGAATAAATGAAAATATACAAAAAAGGCTTAATTGATGTTTATTGTCTTATTTGAAACTATTTTTGTCTTCACAGACCCTAAGGAAGCATCAAAGTGAAACATACAATCAGCTAGCACCACGTACAAAAAGAAATGCTGTTTGACCAAGTAACAATGGAAAAAAAACATTCTGAGTGACATTTAAGATGGAAAATCTATTTGAAATAATGTCAACAATGGAAATATTGTGCTCTGCAAATTTTAAAGTTATACTCAAGGAACATTTTTTTTATTTGTCTCTGTGTTCTAATTAAATTGTTGAAAAAGCTAATTTTTAGTAGTTTGATTTCTCAAACCGAGAGTAGAGGGGGTTCCAACTAATGATCATCACAAGATGATTTGGCATAGAAATAAAGATAAACATATTAGTTTATAGTTCATATACTGAAGAGTCAGAGATAAAAATGGCATGGAAGGTAGGATTGAAATGTAAAACTTCTAAATATAAAATGCCGCTTTACATAATTGCTAAATCTTGGTGGTACCCTCTGATCTCTTAAAACTAAACTGTCCACTGAGTCAAAACTGTTATCTCTAATATGCTCCTATATGTATTGTAATATGCTCCTATATGTATTGTTACATGTTATCCTTCTCTTGTAATTAAAAGTAAAAAAAAGCAACATGCTCAAACCTTTGTGTAACAACACCAAAAAGCAAATAAAAATTCTGCTCATTTCACAGTTTTTGTGGATTTTCATTTTGTTACATTTTACTAACTTCTAAAGCCACACATTTTTTCTCTTTTAGATAATATTATTATTATTATTATTATTATTATTAATAATACCAGAAGAGCCTACATTCTAGATAGAACAGGAAAGTGTTAAAAAACTGGCACTTTTTTCAATGTTTAAATCACTGGGAGATTAAACAATTTTTTTTTTGTCCCAGTGACAAGGATCACCTTAGCTTGGCAAAAATCTTTTTTTTTTTGTAGTCCCTTTAATAGTTATAGGGAAACATGACAAATGGTGATAACTATTTGGGGAATAACATTTTCCTATGGAACATAGGCATCTACAAGAATAAAAAATTGTTTTAAAATATGCTTTAAACTTAAATTGACCTTGCTACCCTGCCTAAAGCTACGTACACACGTCCAATGCTTCTCGTCTGGTAATCGGCTCAGGGCTGATATCGGACGAGAATCTGGCGTGTGTACAGCGCCCGTCGTCCATCGTCCGAACGACCGTAATGGAAGTGAAGGGGGAGAGCGTGCAGCGGGGTGCCACTTCGTCGTTCTCCCCCTCACCTCCCCATAGAGCAGAACAGTGCTGTATGTACAGCACTCACTCATGCATCATGCAGTCCTTATTCGTTGGAAAGGATCGTGAAAGATCCTTTCCAACAAAAATTATTGCACGTGTGTACCCAGCCAAAGGTTTCATGATTGTTTTCAGCAACAGAGATTGAATGTAAGAGTGTTCTGTTCTATGGAGGGGGGAGGGGGGGACCAATAGGTGGCACCCTGCTGTGATCTCCTCCCTTAACTTGTATAGCATTTGTTCCCCACAGATGTACACGTCAGATTCCCACCCAAGACAAGCACGACCATTAGTCTCTGGTGATCTTATGTGTGTGTTTATAGCCAAAGACCCTTGGCTGCCTTCTGTTACTTTGAAACCTAACTGCATTGATCTTTGCTTATGTTATGACTTGCCTAAGATGTGCCTGCTTTACAGTTCCACCTGGATGCAACCCATGCTAAGCTCAGCTTGTATTTGGTCTAGGCACTTTGCTGAGAATGTTAGTTGTTGCCAGTGGACAAGCCAGTGGCTTTGGGGTACTTATAAGCCTTGTACAGACGTCTAATAGACTTCATCTGATTGTCTCTGGAAATGACCATTCATGATCGTTTCCAATGAGCGATGAATGAACATGCACTGTACACATAGCAATGGGGTCAGATAAGCGAACAGCACTCCACTGTGTTCTCCTCCATATGATTGCACATTTCCTATCATTTCTGATCAGTCATTCATCAATCTGGTATGAAATATTGATGAACCAAGTCAAGGGGCTGCTGTACAGATGTTACATTTTCGCTAGGAGGAACACAACTGTTTGTTTTAGGAAGAAACATCTGCCGTTTGTATGTAGCTTTAGTATTGTCTCTCCAGGACCCCCCTCTGCAGCTATTGTTCTATGTATATATGCTCATAAGCTTATAAATGAAGGGCCAGGGGGAACATGTGTGAAAAAATACAAACTGATGATTATATTCTGATTGGATAATGGTCCTATAAAGGGCATTAGAACTATAGTCTGCTTGTGCAAATTTTAGTTTACCTGCAAAGAAAGTTTTAGTTTGCTGCTACCATGGTGTCACAGATCCCTGCAGGTCCAGGGGATCCGTGCCTCATTCAGTGTCCAGGTCATGTGACTCCCAGTCAGCTGCTCCACTACCACAGAGGACTAGAGTGTTTCGCCAACGTGCTCCCCTGCTGGTGGAGTTGTGAACATCACCAACCTCTAGTCTCCTGGACTCCCTCTGTTGGTAGAGTAGGATGCAGCAGGTCACATGGCTCCATTCATCACAGGCCCTGCCTTTAAAAGGAAGTGAAGGGCAACAGGAAGTCGCCTGAACAAGGAGTTCCTTTGGCTCTGCTTCCAGGTTCCTGTTGTTTGTTTCTCCTGCTCCAGATTCTTTGTGTTCTTCGTACGCTTGTTTGCTGCCCATCCTGACCAACCTTGATTGCTGCCTGCCCTGACCTTTTGGCTCGTCTGACTACTCTCTTGGATTTCCCTTTGGCACTACGTTTTTGTTCCAGCTTGCAGTTAGCAGTCACCTGCCTTTGCGTGCACAGGGGCTGCAACCTGGCAGTTGCCCGCAGCACAACACCCTCACCTCTAGAGGCTCTGGTGAAGACTGGGCAACTGCTTAGATTCTGCGCCCTGTGCACGTATCCACTTACCGAGCTGGTGACACAGAGGGTCCTGTATCCTGCCTTGCGGCTACCGTGACACATGGGTATCTTTGCCCTTTGGTAAGCTGCGTAATGTAGGATGGAAACAAGTCACCATGATTAGTATTTTGCTTATTTTGGCATAAGCACACCTACCACAAAGCTAAACACAGCTTCCAATTTTGTTTGATGATGCTTTGCTTATTAGCCCTTCAAATGGATTGAATTGAAGTTCCCCACCATATCTACCTGACTTGTATTGGCCTCAGCAGAACACTGCAATCCCTGACCCCTTCATATTCCACACTTTGCTGTAATTTTTTTGTATTTACTGGTTAAGCTGATAACCCTGGCACATATATTTCCTGAGAAAAAATCAAGAGGCAAGCATTGCTGATTTCCTTCTGAAACACTATCTGTCTGTCTCTGCCATTCATACTTTATATACCAATGATTCAAAACAAGTGTGAAGATCAGAAAATGCATGATAAGACGGAAGCTTTAACCTGAATATTCTTTCTAAATGACTCACAATTCTTAGGTTGTTGGAAAAGAAATAAGGCCAGGGAAACAGTATTAACCCTAAAATGTTTTACCAAGTTAGTCTTACATCCCTACCACTGTTGGGGAACATAATCCCTGTTAAAGCTTTATAATCGACATACCCAAAGGGTATCTACATATTACATTAAATTTATAGCCCAATCTGCAAATCTATAGCAAACCTTGAATGGATTTCTTAAAAATTTGCATTTATATATTTGTACTAGCTGATAACCCGGTTGCCCGGGTATTTATTTATTGCAATTTTTTATTATACAGGAAAAGGAATCAAATAAAGCTATAGTGATTTTCTTGTCTACGGTATT
Source organism: Pyxicephalus adspersus (assembly GCF_032062135.1). Lineage (NCBI taxonomy): Eukaryota > Metazoa > Chordata > Amphibia > Anura > Pyxicephalidae > Pyxicephalus > Pyxicephalus adspersus. The sequence goes on along the minus strand of NC_092868.1, from coordinate 32,158,479 downwards.
GTTTCATTTTTTTTGCCTTTGATTGCACTCGGTCAATTGCCTTACGCTTTCACAAAGGCATTATAACAGGCCAGAAATTTGTAAAAGAGTCCAAAAGAAAGTATGTAAAAATATAAGCAAAAGGCACACTGTCACTGGGCAATACATATATACATACATGCAAATATACTTCTGACATATAGCACAGCGCTGTACAAAGATCAGCAGTGTACTCACATGAGTCTCAGTCATATGTCCTGCAAGTTTGGTTGAAATGTCTCCATGCATTTCCTAGTGATCACATACACACATACATACATCCAAATATAGCTCTGACATATAGCACAGCACTGTACAAAGATGACTGGTGCACTCACATGAGTTTCAGTCATATATATGGCAAGTTTGGTTGAAATGTCTTCATGCGTTTTCGAGTGATGGTTGAATATACATACATACATCCAATTTTATGTATATATAGATTTATATAGCTCTGACATATACCAGAGTGTTGTACAATGAAACACTGAGCTGGACCCATCAGTCTCTGTACAGAGGAGCTGACACTCTAATCTCCCCCCACAGTCACACAATATTATTATACATTTATATACCTCTGACATATACCACAGCGCTGTACAAAGATCAGTGGTGTCATATGTCTAGCAAGTTTGGTTGAATTGTCTCCATGTGTTTCCTAGTGATCACCAAATATAGCTCTGACATATAGCACAGCGCTGTACAAAGATGACTGGTGTACTCACATGAGTCTCTGTCATATGAATGGCAAGTTTGGTTGAAATGTCTTTATGTGTTTTTGAGTGATGGTGGAACATACATAAACACGCACACATAAATATACAGGCATACACACATACATCCAGTTTTATATATATAGATTTATATACATTGCTGGATCACCCAGGTTTACCCGTGATAGTTTATCTACTTAATGTCCTTAATCAATAAATATTGCATTCATTTTTAAACATATGACCACTTAATAATTTTTTACTTTCTCCCCCCAGTCATTTTTTTCTAGGTGTAATTGCTTTTGAAGGTTGATATTAGCGTAGCTTAGTTTAACTATCAATTAGACAAAAAAATCAATTTTATCAAAAGAGTGCTTTTCATTCGATTATTTTCAATAAAAAAAAAGTTGCACTTTTATCATTGGCTTCCCATTAACTTTTATGGGACCTTCCCCTGAGCATTTCCCTGTGGGAAGCTACTGCAAAGGCAAGGACATCACACTGAAGATCTGCCAGTGGGATAATAAATGATGGATGCTGCTGACATAAAGTATGACTGTATCTGGGGATAAGTATGGTAATGCAGTTTTAGTATATTAGCTCAGACATGCTCAGTATATGACAAAGTGCTCATGGAACATGTGGCCCCCACTATAATAATTGTGTGCTTGGCCCTGACCCAATCTCAGATAGAAGCTACAGTAGGGGGCAAGTATGTGCAGGTAAAAAAAAAATGTTTACAGCTGGTCTAGAAAATACATTCTGATTGATTGTATATGTATTCAAAGAGAAATATAGTTTTGTCATGAAAGGTTTATTACTATTTTTAGGTATATTAGTGGAGGACAAGTATTTAAAAGCCAGTATTTATTTTTAAATACATCTTATTAAAACTTTTTTAGAAGCATGTTACAAATACTATATATATATATATATATATATATATATATTTATATATATATATAATCAACAATAAAATAATAAAAGAGAAGCAGCGTGGCATTACAGAGAAATATTAACTGCTGGCCCAATGTTAAAGAAAAATTAGCATTTAACCAGCGTACACTCTGTTTGGGCTTGAAGGACAAGAACCTTCGAGAAATTCAGCGGGCTGCGGTCTGTAGGTGACCCCTACCTAAGATAGATGGAACCTGGGAGTAATACCTGCATTACCTGTACCCCATCTTCTCTTCTCTAGTAAGCAAAACACTATTTTTCATTGTTTTTATTGGTGTGTTATTTCACTGGTACAATGTTAGGTTTAAATTTTATACATTTTTCTTGAGGTCATTGTAAATTGAACTTGCGATGAAGATTGCATGGAGAACTCATTGCATGGAGAGATCATTAAAATTTGAGATAAAGCACCCTAGCATTACAAGCATACAGTTTGAGTTTTCGCTAAATAGATCATATCTGAAGTTGGTCAACATATATTATAGAAAACGTCATTCTTTTCCTCAACTAATATGGCTGTATAATTATGCATGAAATATGGTAATGTGATTGGTCCCCCTAGGTCAGCGGTCCCCAACCCCTAGTCCGCGGCTGTCTGACAGCTGGGCCGTGGGAGCACGGAGACCAGCGGTCCTCAACCTGTTGTACGCAGACCCCACTTGGGGGGGGGGCGCACCGGCCAGAGCCCTGTATGTCCCCTGTATGCATCGCAGGCTCAGGGAGGTGGGCAGGCTGTGTCTGGACGAAACCCACCCACTCCCCCATCGCAGGCTCACACCTGCCATTATGGCATCACCCTGGGGGAACTTTCTTCCCCTTTGAGTGACCCACCGCATGCGCTGTCTGGAGTCTGTAAATGTAGTGGTCCGTAATGTCCAAAAGGTTGGGGACCAGTGTCTTCGATGGCTGATATGCCATCCAATTGTATGGTGGCCATTTGGTACAGTCCCTGCAGGCTGTACTGCAACTGATCAGCAAATGATACAATATCTGCCATAGATTAAAGATGTTTTCATGCCTATTCAAGCAAAGAGTGACTAAGATGTGTAAATACAAAGCAATTACATAATAATAGAATGTAATAATATATACAGGAATACTTCATTGCTGAGGATGTTGGGAAAAGGGGAAATTTGGGGAAAGTTGGCAGAAAGTACAGTGTGCAAGTCGACCAGGTATGGGGTGACACAGCTGCATTTAAATGAAAATATAGAAGAAAAAATATACGTGCAGAAAAGTGTATTGGTTATATGTTTATAACGCAAGCATTTTTTTTTTTCACTTTTTTTCTGAATACATATACTTGTTTTAAAGCAGGTACATATAAACTTATTATAAACATTAGAAGACCCTGTTTCTTAGGAATATTACACTTGGTAATGATATTCCTTCCGGGACTGTCAGGACTTGGTAATGCAGTACAGGTATTAGTAATTTTTGTTAAGTCCATCATATACCACTTGTCTTCCTTTTTGTAAAGGCTGAAAAAACAAAAACAAAAAAACAATCAATATGGTAATGTACTTTAAAGTGCTTGAGTAGCAAAAATAATGACTATAACATTTGTCAGGTTTTTATTTACAGAAGAAAATTCTAGCAGGATTTAGAATTCTCAACTTTCTTAGAAGTCAGCTGTGGGGCCTAGGAATGTGAGCAGAAAACAGGGTCCAAGGTATCTATTTTTTCCTTTTTAATCATTTTACATTTTTAATTCAGGTGGTGGGAAATAAATATAACTTGCATTTGCTTCAAAATCCACTTTAAACAAATTCAGAATGACATGTGTGCACTTTTTATTTTATATTTTTTTTGGAAAATGAAGAATTTATATAAAGCATAAAAATATATCAAACATTTAAATTGTTTAGATAATGTCGCTTTAAAAATGTTGACATAAAGCCGACCCACATCAGTTAAAGTTTCCCTTAATGTATGTAATTAGTGGTTAGACCTGGAGTGGGTACATTGCCGAATATTCACAGTATGCTTTTTTTATTATTATTTAGGGGGAGATAAATGGGCATCACCTGTCCCTTCTGCAATAAAAGACCTGCCTACTTGCAAATATTTTTTTCACTTTAGTCTACTTTAACCATGACCATACTACTACTTTACTATGGAAAGCACCTCTGGAACATTTATAAAATTCTGCTGTGTGTTAAAAGGAGTGCTGATCTGACTGAGCATGCGTGAGATCCTTATCACATTAAAGAAAAGGCATGCGCAGAAGGAGCAGCCAGGAGCCTCCCAGGATACGTGACGCTGTTGCGATCAAAACAGAAAGGGTAGGTGCTGCACCCTTTTTCCTTTTTTTTTTTTTTTTAAATGGATGTTGCATTTAAAAAAGGCAGTTTTTACTTTATATAAAAGGGTTATCTACCCTTTTATGTAAAGTAAAAATTTTAAATCCACTTTAGGTAATTATGCTTTGTGCTTCACTTGCTACGGAACTCTTTAGTAGGTGAAGCCCAATTCATTCTATTAAAAAGAGAAAAAAAAGATGGTAGGAAAAGAAAAACCTAAAATCATGGGGGTCTCTTTATAAAGCAATGACTTAACATGCATAAAATCTCCAGTGGAATCAATATCAGAATCAATAACTTCAATTGCAAAAATGGACTTGAAAGATTCCACACCAAAGAATTATTCCCTCCTTTATAAATATACCCCCATGATGTTTTTGAATTGATGTCCTATGACATCCCTATGACCTATACGAAGTGATAATTGAAGTTCAATTTTCTGAATACGTGTTTATACTGACAAATGCAAATATCATCATTCATGCCTGCAAACAATTGTAAAAAATCTCCAAAATGACTTACCTCATAGTCAGGGTGAGGGACAGGTGGGGGGCGCTCTTTATTCCCTAATGAACAAGAAAAAGAAACAAAGCTGTATTATATACAATGTATGACCTGATGTGTCAGAAACTCTGTGGGTACTATTTATAAAACGGAATCTGACACTCCCTCAAACATTCCCCGGTGGGAATTAATTACTGCTAAACAAATAGACCTGGATGATTCTAATAAAGGAATGTTTAAGGAACGTCTGATTCTCTGTTTCATAAATAAAACCTTGTATCGTTCTAGTGTCCTTTACTTTATATAATAGTGGATTTTAATACATTGAATTTTATATATGTGTATACTGGTAGTCCTCGAGTTACATACGATATACTTTAGGTTTGTTCTTAAGTTGAATATGTATGTAAGTCGGAACAGGTAAATTATTTTATTAAATGCAATTGGGACAGATGTTTGTCCTAACATATTATTAGACAGTGTGGTGTCAGTTACTGTATAAAATCCTCACTGTGAGTTAATCACAAAGCAAAAAAAAACCTTTATAGAGTCTTGACATTCATTAACTTCTGGAGTAAGCTGTGCTTTGATATGCAAAAAGAAACAACTGTAGAGTTTGTCTTGTCATTAAAGAGTTACAAGAGCTTGCAAAAAAGATCACCCACAACCTCAGGTGTGTTTAGCAAAAGATTTCTTCTGCAAGTCATGCAAATCCCAACCCTGTCCCCTGCCCCCCATCAAGCCTCTGTCCTGCATACGAGCAAGCAGGGAAGCCTGTTCATATCTAGGAGTCATCTGTATGTCGGATGTCTTGGGGACTACCTGTATATACTTTGTTACATAAAATCTTTATAATTTACAATGCTCAAAAATAAACACATTTAAAAAAATGGTAAATTCACAAGTGAAGAACGAGCGTCTTCACATAAAGAAGGAAACAATCAACTCTTCAGCGATAAATTGATGATACAAAGTCAGCCTATTGGTATATTTTACCTCGGTTTCGTCCTCCTGGTGTGATCTCGTTGCTTCTTGCAGGTTTTCTTTTGCATCCAAAGTAAACCAGAAGAGACACCCCAAGTGTTACCAAGCAATCAGCTATCAGGATACCAATTACCATAACAAGGGAAACCTCTGTGCATGATTTACATACTGCAAGGGATGGGATAAAGTTAGTTTAGGACAATATACACTGCCAAGTCTTCAGCAATAAATTGGAATTCCAGTTAAAACAAAACATCATAAATAGGATGTTTTTGAAAGTGGACATCTTAAGCTTCCAAAACAGTTCCCTTTAAACAATACTTATATATCTTTCATTTTACAACTTGTGGTTAAGTAATGTTGTAATTTTCAGCATAAACCTAATGTAATAAATATAATAGTAAAAAATAATAAATACAAATGTACTGTAGCATTTTGCACCTGGCCTGGCTTAGCTTTGTGCAACTGGTAAGTGAGTCCGAAATCTTCTCAATAATAAGTAAACCTAAGCTGAATGTGTTTAAAAACATACTGACAAAATACAAAGCTCAATTTTGACCCTGCTGTTGCTTCCCAGTCAGCCCGCCAGGTGTACTTTATGCTTTTTTTTAATATAAATACCATTTATAAATCTCTTTAGGTAGGTCATGTGACTTGCACGTTTTGTTTCACCCCTTCTCCTGTGCTTCTGTGTTAGTGCATGGGGGCATGGAGATACCCTCATAGGGCATCATTTAACAACGGAACTCTTATGATAATTACTGGTGGAAAGGACATAATGCAGGGGACAGCATCAGTGGGGAGGTGAGTATTGCGGCCAAACTTGTTTTTTTTAAATTTTTGCTTATTACCTTCTAGGGAATCATTGCCCAGTTCTGGGAGTTGAAGACAGCTCTGGAGTTTTTGAAAATAGACCAAAAAGCATGTATTGACAATAAAACATGGACAACCTTGATATACTTACCATATGCATGTAAGTAGAGAAATGTATCGTCACATTGATACAGCCCATTATCATCTGATGAAAATCCATAGTTTGTATATTTTCCGTCTTTAGAAAGTTCTCTGTTGTTTTTTGTAAGTTTATTTGAACCCACAGGACAAACAATCTTGACTGAAAGACCATTAATATCAACAGTGTATTTGTTTTTTTTTAGTGTATCTGTATTGTAAATAAAACAGATTTGCAAAAAGGAATTATTACAGACTGATAAAAATATGTATAGTACATATAAAACAATATGAGTTAAAACAAATGGTATGCTATGCACATTGGGTTTTAGTGACTATTCCAGGTCACATACACATTTGTAATCTGTTTAATAAAGTTATTTGTCTTTCCCTTAAAAAAAAAAAAAAAAAAAAAAAAAAAAGTGTCTTTATCCTGTTTTAATGATAAATGACTATGGTAGGAACATTAGATTGTGAGCTTCTTTGGGGGACAGCTAGTGATATTACTATGGACTTTGTCCTGCATTATATGTCGGCACTATTTAAATACAAGTGAATATACATAAATTATGTTATATCTAATTCAATTTATTTGGAGATTATAATCTGCTTGAAACCCGCTGTTGAAATGTATTGTATTATGGTAATTATGTATAGTCAACACATGTACCATTCTGTATATACATTTTTATTTAATGTTATATATTTATTTATTTATATCTTTCTCTACATTTATATGAGGATCAAAATCAATCTGTCCAGCCACTGAGACAGGAATTCTGTCAAATCAAAAAACACTTCCAGGTTACTTACTGTCAGCACCTATTCATATGATTTGCCTTCCTATACATTGTTTATTGCTCACCTTGAGTCAGCCTGAAACTACATATTTAAATATCATTTTCTAAAATTACTCTGGGCCCAGGGGATAAAACTGTGATTTTAATGCAAATAGAATAGTGTTGTCATGACTGATGACTGTGGCAAGCCATAGCCGTGCAGATGCGCCTTACAAACTTGCCCTTCCCCCTTTTTCCAATCTCACACCCCCACCCCCTTAAATACCCCCACATCCAAATCCCCCACCAATGAATTACCACTCCAAGCATTGCTTAAATGGCCCGTAGGCGTTTTATTAACAGAATTATAACCAAAATAACCCTAATATCCAATAAAATATAAATAACAATATAACAATAAAACAGTATAAATATACGCATACATAAAATAACCAATATAACTTAATAACACCATAATTAAAGAATAAGTACCAGATAAACAATAACACATCCTAACCATATTGCCTCCCCAACTTTCTTACTGGTTGCAGGTCCTCGAAGGCCACCACTTTACACCATTTGGGGTCTGCACCTTAAAGACAGTTGCTCCCAGCCGCCCATACTCCCAGCTCGGGAACGAATATATCCTTTTCTTGTGCAGACCCTCCCCAAAACACTTTACCAGACCATTAACCCAAACCAAGGATCCCATACCAAAGATGGAACCCTAACCAAAATATTGCCACCAGCACACTCCCCCCGAGGACCTCAACCGCCCACCCTTCTAGCCAAACCAGCAATCAAAAACCCAAACTGCCAACCACATAAGCACTAAAAGGGGAGGGAGGGTGAGACAAACTTTTCCTGAATGCTGTCTCGCTCTGAAAGGAGGGGGTCCCTCTTCCTCCTCCCCATTTTAACTACTCTTGTCCCTCCTTAAACCTCCTCCCCCTCCTTCCCCCCTCCCTTTCCTCTCGCTCACTCTCGTCCAAAACTTTTAACCCTAAGCTATCTGCCCCCTGACTTGCCCAGTCATGACGGCCTTCCCCTATGCTCCTTCCTCGCTCATTACAGGCCTCACATTCTGATAACTAAAGTAGATCTAATTGCAGGTGGAAAACCGTATCAGACACTTAGTAAACTATGACACATGTTGTGTTAATGCTAATGGCTGCATAATTTGTATCATTTTTGCTATTGACCATAATTCTACTTTAAACCCCAACTAAAGACAAATTCTCACAACAATTATATTAATAAGGGTAATTTACCAATTCACAAACTCATTGTATAGCTGTGCTTGGATGTAACATCAGCTGCTATGATATAAAGGTATCACAAAACTCTATCTTACCTCCATCTGCATCTTCTGCAACTGATTTATCTGAAACATGAACAAAAATAGATTCAATTAATTTTTTTTTGTAATTTTATTGATATTGAGGTAATTTATTATCTTATAAGATATTGCATCCTTTTTTATTTTACTGAGCTGAGTTGGTTGGTTGTCAGTACAAAAATGCATTTTCAGAGTTTGCCAACATAGAATAGACAATCCAAGACAACACAGAATATTGCAATATGCTCTGATAAATGTTAAGTACAGCAGTACCCTGCATACTATATACATATATATATATATATATATATATAAATATATAAATACTATATATGTGTATGTTACTAAAAATAGCAAGAAACTTCCTGGTAGCACCCCTCATAGCTGCAGTATATTTTAGGGCCTTTTCAGACCTGTCATGTGAAACTTTGAGAGCCAAACTGCTTGTAGAGGCAACTGCATCATGGATAAACAGATTTGCACATGGCTGCACCCTTGACCCTGGAGCGCATCTACAAGGAACAACCATGCTGCATAAAAAGTCATGCTGCTTTTGAAAACCACTCCGTGATCTGCCACAGCCAAGGCTGCAGCTATAACTGCATGCAGAACTATTCAATGGCAATGGTTCCCGACCTCTCCAATTGCCGGTACCTTAAGCGGGAGAGGTTGGGACCAAAGCTGAGCAATGCAGGTTTAAAATAGCCTCGGACTACAGGATTCAGGAGATTTGGAGTGAGATTTGGTGATATCACTAAGATGAAGAAGGGCCATAAAATATTGGTGAATGGAGTTTTGCCTCTGCTTGCATTATTTTAGGCCTGGTTTTCAGAAACATATCCTCATACCAATAGATGTAAAAAAAACAACTTTAAGCTAACACCGAGGCATTGTTCACACTTTTGCAGTGCAGTGCAGTAAAAAAAAACAGGGTGCTGAGCAAATTTGAAGTTAGGGGCCCAAATGCATAGCATTTCAACTTAGGATCTGGAAGTAATTTCAAGGGTTTCCCAATGTTCAAAAGGTTAAGAGAGGCTGCTGTATATGGTTATTTTGCTAGAACAAAGTTTTCACCAATATTCTGGAGAGAAAAGCAGATATAGGCCTTGCCAAGTGGGCGTCATGATCTTTGGAAGAGGTAATAAATATAAGCGCTACACTCCTATACATGGTGTCCATGTGACATGAAATATGTGTGTGCATGAAACATGAAATATATATCTGATACTAGGTCCACTTTAACATCTAAATAAGAAACAGCCTTATTTGTAAGGGTTTGTCTTTTTTTTGCTGTCCATGTTTTTCCCTATGTTTTATCGCAGTGATACCAGAACATGAAATAAAGGGGACAGTTGTCATCAGGGCAGAAACAGACAGTAATGTTCACACTGGCCATGAGGTTCTTCATGCCAGGGAACTGCTGGAGAGACACTACCTGCAGCTTCTATCGGCAGCACCCACATAGGGAATAAATAGGGGAGGCAGCTGACTAATATGCAGACACTGGTTCTTTAACAACAAGATATTATCACTAAGACAACCAAAACTGTTTCTCCAGATAATAGTGGAAAATATATTTCAATATAAATTCAAGGTAAACATTTTAGCGTGTGCTAAATTTCCACTGCTAGGATTTCTTTAAAATTCATAAATTAAAGCTGAGTTACTAAAGGAGTTGGTAGTCTTTACTGAATAAACTAGTCATCGGTAAATGATCTAACTGATGTGAAATTCCTGATTAGGTATTCATGTTAAGCAGGAAATTGCTTTTCACATGTTTAAGCAAGTGAGGTAAAAATTAACTTATTTTCTTTTTAAGAGAAGATGGTTGGGTAAAGAAGATGGTTCCTCTTATCCCCAGCTAATGTCATCTAAGTCAATTATTGTTCCCCATAATGAATATTAGACACTGGGTTATAATTAAGTGAACACTGCAGTGTAAAAAAAATAAATAAATAAAAATCACAAAAAGGAATGCTGGGGATACATTCTGTATATTCAGAAGGTGTTCTGAAAATATAATCTGCAACTTGTATCCCAGGCCATAGAGGTCTTGTAGCACTGGAACCCAACAAACATTTGATATCCGGGGGCCATTTTTGAGGAATTCAAAGATAACCTTGGTTTTAACTATGTCAAAAAAATTCTTTATGCAGAGCTGCTGGGTGTAATTATCTTTAAAGAATAATATCCTGTGTGATAACATCTGTGTGATATATCATCAATACCATGGTGGAGAACAAAGCCATTAACCACTATATCAGCACTGATATGGTGATCTGTGTCTTACTTAACAGCTGTTTTTGTAGTTTTAAGTGTATTTGTGAATACCTAAAAACGAATGCTTTTCTTAAAAACAATTGTTTTCTCAAGGAGCTTACCTAGCCATGGGGAGTGTTTTGAACCATTACACTCAGACAAAATCATAAAAAGATATAACCTTTATGGAATAAACCATTAGAATAGTAGTTTTGTCAAAGATTTAGACACACATGTCATTTTATAAGGCATCTCAGGGTACTACCTTGTCTTCTGTAAAAAAAATACTGAAAGACCAGTCCATGTCAAACTTTAACCTTTGCCTAAATATTTGAACAGATATCTTATATAAGTCTTAGGCTGGGTACACACATGCAATAATTGTCATTGGAAAGGATCTTATCACGATCCTTTTCCGCGACTAAGGACTGCACGATGCATGAACGAGTGGTGTACATACAGCACTGTTCTGCTCTATGGAGAGGGAAGGGGCGAGAACGACGGAGCGACACCCTGCTGTGCACTCTCCCCCATTGCTTTCATTAAGATTGTTTGTCGTCCATTGTCTGTAGATCTGCCACGATAGTTGTTAGGACGATGGACGACGGGCGCTGTACACACGCCAGTTTCTCATCCGATATCGGCCCTGAGACGATTATCGGATGAGAACCATTGGACGTGTGTATGTACCTAAGGAATCTTTATTTCCTTATGTTGTCCAAACTGAATGTCATCAGACTTGTTTCAAAACTAACAAAGGGAAGCAGGGTTAAGACTCCTCCTTAGGTTAAATAATGCATTTCTGCCAACTCCTAAACTTAATTCATATTCATAAAAGAGTATCAAATAAGAAAAGAGGGGTATTGGCAATCAAAATCTGTTTACTATTGCATAGGATTTTTTATTAAAGGTAGAAGCAAAAACAGGAAGTTTTCTATACATAGTTCATCTGCTGCACCATCAAATAATTACATAAAACATAGATCCCTAATTTTTGGGAGAAAGGATGTAGTCTATATTAGGTAGCAAAGAGAAGTCCTGGTTCCCAATGCATTTCCCAACCTCCCCTGAAGAAGCCATACAGTGAAATGTGTCAGAAACCAAGACTTCTCTTTATTACTTGATAATAATTTTATAATTTCTATGTTATTAATTATTTTTCTCCAAGGGCATAGACACCCTGTTACATTCTTATTGCTGTTTTTGCACCCACTAGGAGTCCAATCTCTTTGTATGTTGTATGGTGGTTATCTGGACCAAGCTGGGAAAAATACAATATTCTGAGCTGTCATCAGAACAATAATAGTTTGGAGATAGTTTTTAAAATCTGGGCACTAGTTCTGGTGACAACTGTTTAAGAGGGCAGTTTTGTTCTCTCACTTCCTGGTATGCCTAAAAGGCAGAATTTAAAGTGAAAGCTTTATAAATAGACACAGTTGGCAAAAAAACAAACATAAGAATGTAACAAATGTCTTTTTATATACTATGCTTTTTATATACTTTAAGCATAGGTTAGCATTCAATAGGCAATGGAAAATTAAGGTTTAAAATTATTGTAATACTTTATGTATCCCTAACTTGATGGCTAAGGTAAGGTCATAATACATTAATTTTGGCTGGTAATAAAAAAAATAAAATTTATCAATCAAGGGTGTCAGATTTGTTTTCCTGTAACGTGAAAACATACCAGCAGTGTGTGTGCATTTGTAGGCATTTGTGTGATCCTTTAGGGAAATGTATGCAGATCACTATAGTATGTAGTTTAGAAAGTCTTATAATATATCTGTAAACTGATCATACAATACAGGAGATAACATATATGTTGTATGAGCGATAACATGTTGTAAGAATGTTTGCTTTGCTTAGGGCTGTGACCATAACTGCCTTTCTGTACTTTGTATATGTGCTATTAAAAAACAAAAAATAAACTCCAATACATATATATATTTTTATATACATAACGTGAATAATTCATCAAAGTGTTGGGACGAATGCAAAAAAAATCAATAGTCTAATCTGCATGCATCAATCATCAATATAATGTGTTAGAGACTGTGAAATATGTTGGCATTACATACATTAATTATATATATATAATATATATATATATATATATATATATATATAAATGTATGTATAAATGTATAAATAATATGTATTTTTTATTAAATATTTTATTAAATTAATTTTTTTATTAATTTGAAATTCCCTCCTTTTTCTTTTGACAGACCAAAAAATAAATTATATATATATATATATATATATATATTATTTATATATAATATTAATATATATATAACATTTATTTTTGCAATCTGTCAAAACAAACGAGGGAATTTCAAAATATTAAAAAAAATATGTTTTTTTCAACTCCTCACCACAAAAACACATTTTATTCCATATAGGAAAGCAGATTTGAGTGTTGTATATTTACATAAAGTCAGATTTAGCAGTCTTTGTGTATCTTTTGTTCTTCGAGCACATTAATAAGTTCTGTATACATTAATATACCTGAAGAAAATTTTATTTTTTAAAGAACATCTGAGAATTTGATTTTCTAAATTATTTATATAGTAGTCTGGATCTAAAAAAATGCAACTTTAACTCAACAACTACTGTTAATCATCCGAAAAAGTCCATGTATATATTAGCAGTATATATATTATCCAAGTTTAGTATATGCTGAATAAATTATAGACATGAAAAATATCCTAATCTTGCTGTGTAATGAAAAATAAACAAACTTTTTTTTTTACCTGCACATCACAATAAATGTCACCTCAATAATCGATTAATCTCAAATACTCTTAGAGTTCCATTTTGTGTCTGAATTATGGCTGGTAAAGACAATAGACATAGAACAAAACATTTTTACTTACCAACATATAGCCAAAAAAGCAGAAAATACAGAAGGATCTTCATTGCCACCTTGTAAGAATATCTGGTTAAATAATTTTCTTTTTTACGTATGTTTATTTTTTCTAAATATTTTTTGACTTTGCTATTTTTTTACATTCTCTCTCCTATTTTCTGTTTAACTGAATTTGTTTGATCTGTGTCTTCATGTCTATGTATTTCCTTTACAATTTTTTTTTCTTCTCTCAACCCCTTACGCCTTCAAATGTCGTATTGTCATACATTGTCACCTGCATTTCTCAGAGTTACCAAACACATTGAAAATGAATAAACCCACAGATACAACCACATAGATTTTCCGATCTGATGTTCAAAAAAGTAGGTCTTTCCGGAGCAGATAAATGTCTGCAAAACAAAGCAGCGTAAATGGATTCTGTCACCATGTTGCAGAATTGTGCTTTAATGCCTGTTTAGGGTTTTTATTTTGAAGTAATGGTTTATAAATTTTTAAGGTCAGATACCTATTACTTTTTTAAAATGTATTCATCTAGAGACTCACGGTGGTTTGACATCATGTGTAATGAATACCCTAGATAAGCCATACTCAGTCAGGGTTCCTCATAACCTTTGGGTTTCTCAAGACAATGTTAGGGCTTCCTTGAGCTGTAGCTGATTGAACCCCAATTTGAAAGTGCCTGCATAGCACTTGACTTACATATTCTTGGCATTCCAGCAGCATAACACTAATGACTGAGGAATTGGCTAAAGGCCTAAAAAACATTTTAGGGGTTCCTTTAGGAGTAAATAAATAGGTTGAGAAAGGTTACCTTTGATGATAAAAGTATCCTAGTTAGTAAAAGGAAATTTTTAACTGGTAGTCTTGTGAAAGTTTCATGACTTAACAGTCTATGTGCTGGTTAGTATATAGTTTTCCAAGCTCAGGGTATTGTTTCATAATAGGTTTATCATGGTGTGGCTTAAATACTATCCATACTCCATTACATCAAATTTTGAGTTAATATCACCCACTCACTCGGTACACATCTTGTCGGTACACAATCTTTTGTTTAGATTTTTTTCTTTTATCCCAACTCCTGCTAGTGCTTTTTTAGAGTAGAGAGTACATAGCTAAAAAGTTTTGATTCATGTCTGTGAACCCACTGATAAGACTTTGCTTTACTACCTATCCCTGTGATGTTGATATGGGAAATGGTGGGAGTTCTCGTCACTGTACATCCTGCTCTGCGTTAATCTTTGTAGGTCACATACAGTCATAGCAGTGCTAATTTTTTTTCTTACTGTAAACTTTCTGATTCTATGAGTTCATATACTTTTCCATCAACAACACTGAAAACTGAAGGCATACATATGTGTCTAAAGCCCAAAATGAAAGAGCCTGTCTCCAGTTCCAAGTACAACAGCCCCTTACCCAAGCTAGGAACACTTCAATGAAAAAAAAACTCATCCTTGCTAACTCTCCCGTCTCCTTGATGTAACCCCTTCATCCTGACTGATGCTTCCACCATGACAGTGACTAATTAATTTTGCCTGACTCATTCACTCTGATATCTCATATTATTTTAGCATATTATAAAAATGATTGTGCTCTTGTATCTTTTTTTGGAGGGATTATAACTGATTGTACGAAGAGGGGGGACAGAACCCCGCTATATGTAGATGGGGTGAGCAGTAAGAATAGAAGGGGAGGAAGAGGGGGTGGGCAAGACCACATTCCACATTGGGGCCCATAGGTGTGTAGGATGTAGATCAAGTCACTAAAGTCACTATTTAGAGTTTTTTTTCATGCGGATGTCTAAAAAATCCTATTTACACACATTTTCTAACTGTTAAAAAAGATAGGTGTGGATTCTTGGATAAGTGAACTGTTTAGCTGGGTTTAGATTCAATGCTATGAATGGGCTGCTTCTTAACAAGGAATATGTAGTTTGTTTGGGGGGAAGGATGCTTAGAAAGTTGAAAGAGATTAACATAACAGTAAAGATGCTGAAAAAGATATAGAAAATGTATTCAAGACAGAGAAACTAGAGGCTTAACGAGGAAGTAAACTGAAAAATGCCAAAAACAATAAAAAATGCACTTACGCAGTTGATCGGTCCGGAGGTGTTTTCCATCGAGTCCTGCATTGTCCCGACATCTGTCTTTGAGCCGGCACACCGGGCGCCATCATGTTCGCCTCTTCTTCCGGGTTCTTCTTCCTACGTCACCCGACCCAGGCACAAGATCAGGTGATGTAGGTTGGAAAGAAATACTGCGCATGTGTGAGACCAGCAATTTTCCCTTTTCACAAAAAGCAGCACCCAAGAGCCTCCCACGATGTGTGACATAGGTATCCCGGGAGGCTTTGCGCTCCCATTAATTCTCAATCGCCTAGGCGATCAAGAATTAGGGGGCAGTGCTGCACTTAAAAAAAAAACAAACAATCAGAATTTTTACCTTACATAAAATGGTTGTCTGTCCTTTTATGTAAAGAGAAATTTCTGAGTTTAGGTATGCTTTAAGGTATGTAAAAAAGGAATATAGTAAGAGGTGGGGCTGGCAAGAACGTGCAACTGGATGTTGGATGTGCTATTGGATGTGCAACTGGAATGAAACAAGGAGCAAAAAATATAAAATGCTAGCAAACGCAAAAAAATAAAATTTGAACATTTTCACGAATTGGAATGGGATTTTTAGGTTACAGTGTGTTTAAAAGATATAAATGACATAATAAGGTTGGGTTTGCCTGTTTGCAGATATTAAAAATCAGCAGCGAAAGTACTGTGGACTACTGTGACAGCGTCAAATCTGAAAGGAGTCAACATAGTCAAAGCTTTACCAAGAGAAACCGTCTGGTTTTATTGCTTTGTAGGAACCATTACTGGTATATAGAAAAATCATATATAGTATTGGACAGCCATCAATACTCATTATGACTCTTATTTGGTCTTATACATGGGTACTGAAGCTGAGCATCCTAATACACAGACAGATGGGTTCAATGGGATCTTGGGATGAATTAGCCTTTAAAGTTGACCAATATCTGTACATTCAGTAATGCTTGTTTGCATCAATTACATCTTCAGTCCTAATACTAGAAGTATGATAAAGTCTTTGTCCTGTGTAATAGAAAGGACATTTGTAATGACAGGACAATGACCTTACACAAATGGTAATCAGACCATCTATTGTGTTAATGGGATAATAATTATACTAAGGGCTATACATATTTAAAAGGAAAACAATTGTAAATCTCTCCATTGTTACAGCAGGTTTTATCTTTGTTTTACTTTTGTGCTATTTATAAAGAACAACCCCCCATTTATCTTGTTTTTTTTTGCAAATTCCCAAAGGCAAAGCTACATACACATGTCAGGTGATTCTTGCCTGAGATAAATGGTCAGTCATGCTTGTCTTGGGTGAAGATCTGATATGTGTACAGTGGTCCACTGATATAATTCATCATTTTGATAAATGACATATCAAGTTTGACAGCTATTTACCCCCATGGAGGGAATCACCCTGCCCCCTTCCTTATAATAGATTGGCACCGTGTGTACACCAATCGTTTGTCTGTCATTGGAAACAATCACAAAAGATCTCTTCCTCTGACAACCCTCTGGCGTTCATCGGATGTCTATGTGAGGCTTTTAGCTGAACCAAACCCATGCTGCTCACCTATCCCCATTCCATTGCAGGACGCTGCCATCTTCCTCCTTACAATCTACGGCCTTCTTTATTGGCCATGCTAGATTGGCATATATCTTGCTTGCATGTGAGAGTTTATTCTTCCCTGACATATGCAATATGCAAGGGAAGCCAGAATTGTCGGGTTTCCATTGCAACCTCAGTTGAGCTGCACATGCTCAGCTTTTTTTGACAGTTCCTCAGTGTGATCAGGCAGATAAGACGAATTATTGAAGAAAGGACATCGCCCGTTTCTTTCTGCAACAATGACCTGCCGAATCATGTATTTGTCAGAGTAGGACTTCACCTTTACCGCTCTACAAATGTTAAATGATCCTTCCACAGAAGCTCACTGTTATAGGGTGACAACTCTTTGTACTTGTACAACTGTTGCTTGAAAATATACTAGAAATGTCTGAAAAAAAGCAGCAGATCAGCAGCACAGAGAGTTTACAAATTATGAAAGTAGGTAACACTCTTTTTTATGTAAAGTATAGCAAGTGCCTATAAATCACAAGACTTTAGAAAATGAAATGTCAATCAGTCAACTATTTTAAGTATGCATAAGGAAGCCAGCTGGCAGCAATAAAATGGCAATTTGTTACGCAATTGGAAAAAGATGAATCCTATAAAATCAAACTTGATGATTCCCTGGATCTAAATCACCTATTTGTTTAGTGGAATAGATATCTGCAGCAAACAGTGAATGTGACCTAAAAACTAAGGTGATAATTTCAGTTTTGGGGTTAACAGACAGGTTGCGTACACATGCTAAATTATCATTTCCAGCGAAAAAAGACTGACATATGAACGAATGAGCGTTGTACACACATTGCCATTCTAATATTTGGAAGGGGAGAATGAGTGAACGGCACCCCGCTGTGCCCTTTTCTCTTCACTTGTTTGTGGTTGTTCACCCTCGGTCGTTTATGGATCCATCAGGACCTCTGTACACATGTCGAATTCTCATCCAAGATGAGCCTGACCGTTCGTATCAGGCTAGGATCATCTTATGGTATGGAAAATAGATAGGTAAAGCAGAACTAAACTAAAAACAAAAAAATTACACTTACCTTTAATCCCGCAAGTCCCTCGATGACGCTGGTCCTTCCCACGATCCGGTCCCGTGCAATCCTGGAATTGTCGGGCGCCACCATCTTCAATCTTCACTTCCGTCTTCTTCTTCGGTCCTAATTCTTGGTCACCTGATCTCACATTGCACAGGTGCGAGATTGGGTGATGTATATGCTGTGAAAGGGAAAAAAAAGAAAGAAAATCTCACTGCGCATGCGTGAGATCTGCATCTCCTTCCCCTAGAAGTAAAAATGCCCCTTCTGCTCATGTCCTTTTATTGTCTATCCTTCTATGTAAAGTAAAAATATTGAGTTTAGGTACGCTTTAGGTGTCATGACCAGGTTCGGTATTAGGGTTACTTTTAGGTGATGTTAGGCTCTTTTTTGGCGTTATTGGTGTTCACGTTAAAGGAATTCTTTATTAGCTTTAGTTCAGTTTAGTTGTAAAATTATTTCAGAAGTTTATAAGTTATAGAGCTCCACCTATTGACTGAAAAAAAGCATATTCATAAAAAGTATATTTGTAATCAAAATATCAATTTTTTTTGTTAAAGACAAACCTCAAACATAATAAAGGATTTGTATGTAAAACCATTGTAGGTTTTCCTTAAGGGTTCAGTTTGAGCTTTAATATTTACAAAATGTGTTGTTTATGAATTGGAGATTTTTTACAATTTTTAGGAAGTTCTGAGAATATGTTGTTTGTATGCATGCTAGTAATAATAATTATAAATATTTAATAATTCAGGTAATTCTTGGAACATCATTTGACAAACACATTAGTTCCATCATCTGGGATGGCAGTTCCGCTCAGTAACAAAGGTTACACAAAACCTGTTATGAGGATAATATAAAAGCCACTATTGTTGACCCCAACTCCTGAAAATGCTAGCATCCTGTAATAATAATATAATGAAGATAATAATAATGGAATCAGGCATCTGACATGAATGTGCACTGGACGCAGAAGATTCTTCATGTGCTATAGTTCTTCAATAATATTAATAATTTTATTATTACACATTATTTATATAGCACCATCATATTATACAGCGCCGTACAAAGTCCATAGTCGTGTCACTGTAGCAAAGATCAAAGCCATCCTCACAGACAGATATTCTTTTACAGATTACATTTTAGCAAAGAAAACAAATTCTGGCAGCAACAGTTTCTAACACCAAGGGTGTAACTATAAGTATTAGAAGATGAAGATCAACATTTGTCATTGAGATAAAGAGATGCATATAATACATCAAGCATCTTATAAATGAGGACTGGCAGCATACCATTGATGTTATTACACTTCCTAATCATTCATCTCAGAAAAAAGTCCAAAAAACAAGGCAATTGTTTAAAATAAATGTTAAGTGTCCAAAGTTTTTTTTACACCAGTAACACCCACTACATATTTTCTCCTTCCCCCACATGATTCTGTATTTTCTAGTTATTTTGTTCCTGATCTGTGTTCAATGAATCAGGAGAGAACTATGCAGAATGGTAGATTACATGGAAGGTGACCGTCTCATTGCACATTAGAATGAAGTCTACCTGGCTGTAACTCCTCCCTGAGTAACAAGAGCTGCCAGTACAGGTGGGGTCACCACTCCTCCATTAGACCTGTACAGTCATTCCCGCACACACAAGCTGAAGTCATGACAGATATCAGCGCCTTCACCCTCCTGCTGGCCCTGGCAGCTTCAGGTAGGTCATTGTGGGTAAACTATTGTCTAAAGTTCTCCTGAGACCCAGGGGAAGGGGTAGTAGTGGAATCCTAAACAGGGCACAGTTTTGGAGGCTGTCAGACACATTGTGCTGCTTGTTTACTGCAACTTTACAGTCAGGTTCCCACTCATTCAGCACACTTACTGCAACTGGGGCACTAATGGGAAATGCCAGGGCTGCCCAGCACCCAACCAGTCCATATTCATAAGTCACTGATCACCCACAAAGGGTCTGGGAGGGGGTTTAGTAGTTGAAGGGTTAATTATGTGACTCAGTCCTGGGGAAATTCAAATTAACTCAGTGTGGAGTCACTTCTACCTGAATCTCACTTTACTTGTTTTCTCAGGGCTCTTACTGACATTTTAGATCTGCAATCTATTAACATTATCTGCTTAGATGGAAGCTGGAATTATCGGGGGTCTTTTTTTATTTTTAAGTGTCACTTTAAAAAATAATAAATTCTATCTATCTATCTAGGCAAAGGGACTGGTGTTAATAGCATCCCCTCCTGTCCTGTGCCATTTGTTCACCATATCCCCCCTTCGCTCAGGGCCATCTTGTGAACTGGTGCATGGAATAAGATCCTAAGACTGCTTATTTTGTCTTAGAATAAGTGATAAATTTAGATTAAGCCCTAATAAATACCTAGTACTTCTGGGAATGGGACAGCATGTGACCCTTTCCTATTCCCTCCAGAATGAAGCTTTTGGGCTGACTTTCAATGTTGAACATTTGTAAGGGAGGCTAAAAACCCTGTAAACCCTGTACCCTGTAAACCCTGTAGCAATATCATAGACCAAAATTGAGCTTACACAGAGAAAATGGGGATCACAGCAATATTAAACATTATCAGGTGAGCTATCAGGACAACCTGTCACTTCGACCTGAATGGGCATAGTAACTAATCCTTTATAAATAAAAAGCACAGCACTGACTGCCCACCTGGTGCTAATTAGGGGATGGGTCATTCAGTTCTGTATAAATTATTTAGGACTTTTTATTAACCCATTAGCAGGGCTGTGTTTACACAACATGCTACCCATAAACAGGGCCACCCTTGCGTATCGGCACTGGACCTGGCACTAGCAGCCCTCATTAGTTAATTTTCAGGACTTAGCTAGAAATGTCCAGAAAAGAGAAGCTACGTGTAAAAAATAAAATCATGATTTGTATGTTTTGGAGCGGTCCCATGTAATTCTGCTACCTTAGACAATAAACATAAGTACCATAATAAACACAGCACGCTGACACATGTAGCTCCTCAGAGATACTCGCTGCCTCTCTCTCTCTCTTTTTATATATATATATATATATATGAGAGAGAGAGGCAGTGAGTGTCCCTGAGGAGCTACATGTGTTAGCATGCTTTTATTACTAGTTTTACATAGCAAGTTTTGTGAGGATAAGTATTTACATGCATTTGTGTTGCCAAACTGGAAATTTGGTTTAAAGCTGCTAATTATGATAATGACTACAGTAAATTAGTGTGTCATTGGGAGAACAATAATGGGCAGTATCATACAAAGGGATACTGTATGTCTGTTTTAACACACAAGTTGTCAAGGACTGTCTTTCCTTATTATGCAAGTTGACACTCTTTTATAAGGCTTTACACAGTTGTGCTGTACACATCCCTGTTCAGTTTTAGGGAGAGGGGAGAGAGGAGGACAAGCAATTGGAACTCCTTTTATCCTCCTCCAAAAATAACAGAACAGTACAGTGGTCATCCCCATTGGTTTGTTTCTTGATCCACCAGGACAGATCAGTGAGTACCATTGGGGGACAGCTGTAAACTCGCTAGTATTTTGCCCTTAGGGTTCCATGGAATTCCGTTTGAGAAACACTGGCCGAAAAGTTCATACAGTCATCAGATGGACATCAGAGAATTGTTACTGAAAAAAAGTATTTTGTGATCATTTTTAGTAACAGATGTATGATGGACAGATCAATCATGGTGCATTGATAAATGATGTCGGGGGACTGCTGTACACACATCAGATTTTGCTGCCAGTAACCCACTTCTAAACCTAGTCTGATAATACTCACTCATCCTTTTTTATCCAGACAATAAAAACAAGGCAGGGTAACAAAATCTTATTTCTTCTTCTTAAATATCCTAGAAGAGGCATTGTTAAGACCTCTTCAGATGGTTACCAGAAAGGAGCATTATTAGAATGCCCTTTCAGTAATTAGTCATTAGTTATTGATGGAGTGAAGGGGAAAGATCAGAAAGGTGTTTGGTATTCATAAGAATGTAGGTTAGAAAACTGTTGGTTGTACAGTTTTCATGACCTTTACTCAGGCATCATAGGAGATATCAACAAGAGCAGCCTCCGAATGCCGAGTGCAAGTTTACCATTCTGATATTTGTAGGAGGACCAGATGAAAAAAAAATCACCCACAGCACCCAACAATGACCATTTTAAACATTTTAACATGCATCGGAGCATAACCTGGGCTAACAAGTACTTTAAGAATGAGCCTTTGTATCGTGTCTATATAGGGAACAGAAAGAAAATAAGGCTTCAATAATACTGTTTCAAGTGAAATAAAAGCTTTTAGTAATGAACTATTTGATATATTTACTTTACCACACCCATACACCATTGTGGTACCTAAAATGAATGTTTCCAGCGTAGAATAATGTGTGTGAAAGTAATTCAAGCACCTTGACCCTGATCAAATGAATTGTCTCCATTGTAGAACCTGCAGAAAAAGAACAGAGCTGAGTGTTATATGATCTATCTGTTGGGACTTTTAACACAATCCTTGTACCTTCTACCACCCACTTCTACAGCTAGATTAACCCAAAAGTATACAGAGGCAAACAAAAAAAAATGTAACAAAGCTGTAGGAAAAATCAAAGGGGGGATCGGGTTGTCCAACCAGTCGGATTATACCCCCAATATCATTATCACCAGCAATTCATGTCCATACCACACTTTTCCTACCATAACTTTTTTTACATTCACATAAAAGGCAAATGCAACTTGGCTTTACTGATCACGCACAGCCAACCACCTTCTCCTGTTTATCAGTGTATATATGGATAGATTATTCTTTATGAGGGTCACATTCTTTCTCCCTTTTTTATTGTACAGCAGGAATCACTCAACTTGGTGCAGACTTTAACAGTATCTGATTTATTTATTTATTTCTATTGTATGTGCAGATGTATTGTACAGGGGTAATGCTATAAACAGGCCTATACATCCTACATCTGAATATTACCAACATAGGCAGAACTCCTCTTCTTTTTGAAACATTGGAAGGAGTGACTTCACATAGTTTATGTCATAACCTTGAGCACCCTAGGAGTTTCCAGAAACCAAGGACTGTCTGTAAATTTTAATTTCCACCTCCATAGTAGGAGCTTTACTGTATATGCCCTGCAATGTACCAAACCTTTGTATTGGTCAAATAGTTCTTTTAAAAAATGATGTCTGAATTAGTTATTTGGAGAAATAATTTGCTTTATGCACAGAATGACTGAAAATGTAACTGTTCTATGTGTTTATGATTTTTATAAATAAAGCTTCCAATGGGATGGATAAACTGTCGCCGGATATAAAGGAGACCTTGCCATTGGAAGACCATTGTTTATCCATACATTATTATTAAAAATGTGGGCTTATTAACATGGAGCATTTTACAGCAAAATCATAATTCTTTATAATCAGCTTTATTTGCATGAGGTTATAAAAATTTCCTAATGTTTACAGCCTGAAAGAAAGTTTGGAAAAGGTGGCTTTTTCTGTTAATTTCAGGGGAAACTTATCACTGACTACTAGTTTAAAGTATCACTGGCTTATACACTGGAATCACAAGCTCCTGAATTCTATAGTATTGCTGGCCAATGTGTTCAGGAAGAAATGGGTCGTTTAGGCGTACCTGTTCATATTTTGCACAGATGTCAGAACCATTTTTTACTACTCATGGGGTCATTTTTTATGATCTCCATGTAGCCCGACCCATTTTACCTCCTATCAAATAAAAAGACACAGAATCTAGGAGACCACCACTTTTTCGGCAAAGCAAAATTCCTCTTAAATTTCACTTGTGTGTTTCAAATCCATGGTGCCTTTTTCTGTAAACTGAATTGCTGTCATCTTTTTCCTCTAGTATCATCAGTGGAAGTGTTCACCTCGAAGGAAGTCCAGGCAGTCAATGGAACAGATGTCCGTCTAAAATGTAAATTCAGTTCCTCTTCATCTATAAGTGATGATGTTACTGTCACCTGGACATTCCGTCCTTTAGCGGGGGGCAGCGAAGAGTTTGTAAGTATCAGAACTTATTTTGACTCAGAACCTACGATAACTTCTTTAATGGTGTGGTAGCAAAAAGCCATATTGTTTTATTTCTTTTGTACAGCCACAAAGTTCCTATCTAACTGTCTGTTTAAATAAATACAAAAAAAAGAAGTATACAAAGGTATAAAGTGTGGACACTTGTAGTACATATACACAGTGCACTAAATAGCAGCCTGCAATCCTTGCTCACAGGAGGGTCTTGCCACATGTAATTCCTATTGGCCAGTAAGAAAGTCTATCAAAGTGAATGGCCAATAGGAGAATGTGGCTGGCGGATTGGCGGGTGCAAGCATTAAAACATCTGGAGATTCGCCTAAAATTGGGCAGTAGCAGCAGTGACTCAAGGTAGGAATGTACTAAATATACACAATATAAAATATTTATCTTTGTTTTGTAATCTATTATTCTTGTCCTGTATTGTAAAATACACTAATACCCTTAAAGTCTGGTGGTTACAGGTAATGTGGAAACTTGATGCTACTTCTCAGTATCACTAAACAGAAAGGGTGGATAAGCTTCGGCACTAGGATGTACCCAAGCTTTTCTTTAACAATAGCTGGGCATTTTGCCACAGAAGCACAGTAAAAGTTTACTGGAGGCCAGCATGCACAGGCAGCTCTAGGCTCTTGAACATTACACCTGCAGCTGATTTTTTCTAAGCATTATAAATACTATTTATGTACTCAGCAAGGAGGAGCTGCTGTTAGCGATAATTTAAAGGAAGTAAAATTTGTAATATTTAGTTATCTACCCTTCTAGTACTGTTCTCTACCTTTACTTATCCAAGTATATATAAAACTATTATTACACAACTGTATTTATGTAAGACAAAATATCTACCTCTGCTTTTCCATGAATTGCTTTATCATTGCAGTTTTTTTCATAATTCTTCTTTATATTTCAATATTTTTATTAAAGTTTTAAGTTTTTCACAAACAACAAAAAATACATTAAGAACCATGCTAGAGCAGAAAACAGAAACACATTGTGTATGCTCAGACAATTAAACAATATATATTGCAAACAATGCCTAAACAAAATTATTTGCCACATCCAGGTATACATTAAATGGAAAACAACCTAGAAAACAGATACATATATACCAGAGAAACAGAAAGACATTAATGAACCATGTTTGAACAGTGTGAGAACAAATCTCGTGTCCTGTCTATACAACAGGTGAAAAAGAAAAAAAAACAACACAAAAAACAAAACAAAAATAAAAACCACTTGGGAGGGGGAAAGGGAAGGTAGAGGAAGTTTAAAAGGCGAACTTGACTAATGCACCATACCCAAAAGTAAATTAACATGGGCCAATGGCTATATACTATTAAACGAAATCCAAGGCTCCCATATATCATCAAATTTGTCTAAAGAGTTCTTTAGGGTATGAGTTAGTCTATCATTGACCATAATCCAATTTAATTTGGTGAAAATAGGATCCAGAGATATCAAGGGTGACTTCCAAGCTTTGGCCAATGAAATTCTGCCCGCCAGTAAGATCAATCTGATCAGTTTCATCGTGGGTCTAGGAAGGGACACCGCAAGCTTGCTAAACAGGGCAGCCTCCACAGTACTACAGATCTCCTGCTGTAAAATTCTTGAAATCAAACTAAATACCTAGTCCCAAAATGCCCTGGCAATCGGACATGACCACCAGATATGCAGCATAATTCTTCTTTAACAAAAGCTTTATTATTCATAGGAAGCATTTTTAGTCTCTGGATTATTGTATGAACATTGTCCTCAATGACAGTTATCAATGTAATTGTCCACACAGTGTCCAAGTTTTTCCTTTTTTATCATGTTTAGTAAATCATTCTGTTAATGGCTACAGTAGCACAAAGTTCAGGTTTTGGAAATTTTAGTTTTTTGGAAAACACTTGTAAAAGTAGTTAGTCTGGCAATAAGTGGCCACTTTTGTTTGTACATAAATGCAGAATTAAATCCTCCAGAAAGCCACAAATAAATGATTTGCATTGGCATGACCTACATTTATCTCAACCCCCCACCACACACACACACAACATTTCAACGGCATGTTCCAGCATTTTTTTTGTACCTTGAACCTGCAGATGAGAAACAGATTTTTTTTACTCACTGACTCACAAGGTTAGTAAAACACTTGCAAAGTGAGTTTCTGAAATCTTGGTGTTTATTGAAGTAGATCCCCAGAAATACAACTTACAAGAATATTTTCCTTTACGATAGAGAAGGCTTCTGGGGGTCAGAGTAGAAACCTTGTTTTTTGGGAAAGTAATCAATGTATGCATGTAGAATGGACAGAGAAAGGTGAAAGAGTTCTTTAGTCTAGCAGGCAGGGCTGAACACACTGCTTGGGATTTCTTTTGCAATATTCAACTCATTGTTAAACCCATGTTAATTTGCATGTTAACTTGGAACAAACAGGATATATAAGAATGTAGTCACAAAAAAAAAGTCTGAAGCAAGGTTTGGAAACTTACAGCTCAATTCAAGTATCTTATGGCAATGGTATTGCCACATATTAGATGAGTGCTCTGATTCAATATCTCTTACTCCATTTAGGGGTGACAAAGTATTAATAGTAATTTCCAGGAGCTAAGTGCCAGTTAGTTATGATAATAAGGATAGTATTGGTGTAAATTGAGGTAATGAAGTAAATGGGTGTACAACCATGTGAATGTTCAATATCTTCCTGATATTGATTGTTTTAATGGATTACTACTATACAGTATAAGTACATCCTGCATTTACTCAGGAGCCAAACAACCACCAGCCAACTTCTCCCTGTTGTTTGCTAAAAGAACAAGTAGTCAGGTCATCATAAACATCTTGGAAGTTCTCTCATTGGTGGGTTGCCGTTGGGGTGCGCTCCTTTTCAAATGTATATCTTACAGAGAATGTGGGTTCCTTATCAACATTCATATCAAACATGGAGAATGCCCTTTTTGTTGTAGATTCAACTTTAGATTTGTTGTTTTTATTTATGAATATAGCACGTGGCCATCTTGAGATCAAATTGAGATGTAAGCAAAAATCATCTTTTTATTTTTTCAGAGCAGACTCTTAACCTTGTCACGCTGCTTTTCATTAGGTGTTATATTATCATAGGGAACCATTCCCAACACATGAAGGACGTTTTTTAGGACGTGCAGTCTGGGATGGAAATATACATCGCAGTGATGGATCTATAATAATTAGGAATATTCAGCAATCATATAATGGAACTTACCTTTGCCAAGTAACAAACCCTCCTGATGTGCATGGAGAAGTGGGAGAAATTACGCTCAAGGTGGTTGATAAAGGCAAGTACGTAAAATACTGGTAACAAGCAATTCAGAACTGTGTGCTATTGCCTAAATATTAATGAGAACTTAAAATGCTTAACATTTTCTTCTTGTCCTCACAGTGCACTTTTCTGAAATTATGGTGCTGCTATTGGTGATTGGAGTTGGCAGTCTCGTTATCATTCTTATAGTCATGGCAGTAGTTTTTTTCCGATACTATCGCAAACAGAAGACCCAAAGTACAGCGGTATCAGTAATGGAATGGTGAGTATCCAGATACTCAATGTCATACCTCTCCATGCCCAAAACAAAAAATACACATTTTGCTGCTTCATTGTTGTCTTATATGCACACTTTTAGCATGGTTTACCCATTCCCTGTCTGGAAATTTGTACTACTTCCACTCCCTGTCCTGTATCTATATTGACATAACTATCCCTTTTCCTCTGTGCCCAATATCCACCCCAGAGGTCAAGTGCAGTGTGCCAACAGTGTCATGTGATTTATTTCCCTATAGAAAAAACTGATATGTCACCCAGTCTTGGCTAGAGCTCAAATCTAAACTGGGAGACTATGGACGACTCCAGTGAGCACAGAGTAAAGCTGTTTTATGGCCTCTGGTGGTTCTTCCAATGTTTCTGTTTACATCCCCTAAAACCATTAGCCCTGGTGGGTGCCAGATTAACCAACCTCTAGGCACATCTGCTCTTACAGGATACCGGGGGAATTTGTGGTTAAAGTGAGCAGGTCAACACAGGGTAACTTGTATACAGAACAAACCTTCTAAAATAAGACTTCTTTATTCTAGTTTTCTGACATCTCTTTTCTTCAAAACCTCTACCAGGTGTGTGAATTCCTGAAAGGGTATTATAATAAGTATTCTTTTTGCAGGTATTTCATACATATGAATTACCCTGTGCTGACATGTCACTAAAAGGAGCTGGTGGTTTCTGCTTAAGAAAAATGTTTAGCTAGCAAGTATCATGCTTTTAATTTTTCTTTTCTTTTATCAGTGAAAAGCCACTCAATGACAGATGTTAGTGCAAGGTTCCAAGAAGATTCATCATGGAGGTCAGTAACTCTCATGGTTATTAATTGTTTAAAATTTACTATTCCAGTCATCTACATTTAGTTTAATAAATCATTGTCTATCATAATAAATTAAACACTTGCTTTTACATTTGTTTCATCGTTTGTTCTGCTGCTCATATTTGTACTGCTTATCTCCTAGCATTTTAGCAGCCACTTTCTGTCTATAGGTATGCATTCCAGAAAAAGCTGTATGGTATTTCTTAGGGCAGATTTCCTAATGTTGTTAGCAGCAGACCATACCATGAAATGCTTACTCTTAAGCTACGTACACACGTCAGATTTTTATCGCCCGATAATCGGCCAATTATCGGGCGAAAATCTGCCGTGTGTACAGTCGGTATCGTCTGGACGACCGACCTGCCGGATCCACGGACGATGGACGACAGCCGATCCTAATGAAAGGGAAGGGGAGAGCGCGCAGCAGGGTGCCGCTCCGTCGCTCTCCCCCTCCCCTCTCCCTTAGAGCAGGAACAGTGCTGTATGTACAGCATTCGTTCATGCATCTTGCAGCCCCTTGTCGTTGGAAAGGATCGTGAAAGATCCTTTCCAACGACAAAAATTGGAAGTGTGTACGCAGCTTTAGTTGTGCTGCTATAATGTTGCCCTGTCTCTGAGGAAGTAAGGAAGGAATGAGTAGGACAGGTTGACACTGTTACATAGTTGCATAGTTAGTCAGGCTGAAAAAACACAAGTCCATCAAGTTCAATCCCTGGGAAAATAAGCCACAAAAAACATACTCCATATAGAAACATATATGCACAGTTGATCCATTGTTCAACTTATGTCAACGGGGAAAAATTCTATTCCTGATTCTGTAAGGCAATCAGATATTCCCTGGTTTGTCAATCTCTAATGTCATTCCTTTTAAACTTTAATACACAGTTAAATTCTGTACTTCTAGAAAAGCATCCACATTCTTTAAAGCAATCTATGGAACTCTGCATACTCTAGTATGCAGAGTTTAAACTTCTTCTCCTCCAGAAGCAAGAAGGGCCCCCCTTAATGTAGGAGCACAACTGCTGGTTGGCGACTGCTGTACTAGTAGGTCTAATACGTACTAGTGGCCAAGGAGAAGCACAGCAGTGACGTTTGAATAAATAGGCCTCTGAAAACATAATTATAGAGTTGGAGTTATGAGTTAACACTTGAGTTATGAGAAGAGTTTTGTAGCTTCTCTATCATAGATCATACAGCTGCCCACCAATTTTTTTTTTAGGGCAACCATCCAAGAGCCAGCGCAGTATTGCATTATTTTCTGAGGGCTTTAGGAAGTAGAATGGCAGGGCAGCCTAAGTCAGGTGATAGACACATGGGGCACCCAACTACCCCTTTCACAGACTGGCACTGCTGTGGGAACGTTGATGGCATTACAAGGTGAATACAGATACACCTCACCTAAAAACCAGGTTCCATTCCCACAACCTGGTCATTATGCGAATTGGTTGGTAAGTGAGGAGCATAGTAAAGAGCCAGCTCTGCAAGCATGTGTCTGTGCCAGGATCACTGAAAGCCGGCAGACCTGGACTGAGGAAGAACTGAAGGTTGGAGGATTGCTAATCGCACTGGGAATGGAGAGATGCTGTGCCCTGTCGGTGTGCTATTCCTTCATCACATCCAATTGAATGGAAAACTTGCTTTCACGGAGCAGAAGTTATCATAATCCAAAAATTAGTTTTCTGCCCTGAGTTGGTGCTGCATTATAGAGCTGATCCAGCAATATGGATATCTAAATATGCTTGTTTGAGATATTGCAATATTAGTAATTCGGTACTATTATTACTTACTATACCTTTTATTTTCTGTTGCAGGCTGTTGTAGAAATGATTGATTTGACTTCCCGTCAGGTTATTCTGTAGCGCACAAATCTACTGGAGACAGCAATGACAAGCAGATGATCTCTTCACTGATGGAGAGCAAAAGCACCTTTTGTTAGACTTACTACAGTCTTATTTTTTTTTTTACTAAACCAAATCTACTGTATGAATTAATATTCCATTAGAAGCATAGATTTGTAACATATAGGTGATTAGATTTATGTCAATCACAAATTTTGAGAAATGAAACTCAACATGTGTTATAAAAACTTTTATGGACCAATAGGAAGGCTGGAGAGGTGGAAAAATGCATATAACATTAGCTGCCTATTTCTCGGAATCTCTGAAGTGCCATTTACAGGAATCTCTGAGTGTCTGCATGTTGTATCCATTTTTTATTGTGCTTTGATACATCAAAGCTCAATAGGTAAAGGGTCTGACCCCATTCCACTCTCTAAGCTACACTATTTGCCAGTGAGGGTTTACATCAATTAATTTGACAATAATGAGGCTAAAGATTTAGAAGTGGGTTGGCCGAGTTCTTTGGCTACTGATGTTAGAAGTTTCTGCATTTTAAGGCACATTAAAAATTAAGGGTGTATTACCTGAAAAGGACTTAATGTAGACTCAGAGGTGCCTTCCGTGTACTAACTGCACTGGGCTGGTATTTTGCTTTTCCCACTGCTTACATGCCTTTGAAGGTTCATATTATGGGGCTGTCAATTCCTATTCTACCTTTACTGCTTAGAGAATCACTAACATAAAACAAGCAGTTTTATGCCCTATGTTTGGATAGGAAGATGCTTGTCTTGAGTCAGTAGTTCATGGAGTAGTGAAAGCGTATCTAAATGTAAAATATTAGTAAATGAAATAATACTTTTTTCCTTATTGCACTACCTGCAAACCTTCCTGTTTTTTATGACACTTTCTCCTATTTTGATGTGGTGATCCTGCAAGTATCAGTCTATATAGTCACCTTCTCCTCTAAGATAACAACACTCCTTGAGCAGCATGTTTTCACCCAAGGGGTGAACGCTTCCACTTGGTGCTAAAAGTTGACATGCTAACATGTGTCTATGGAGTCCTCTTGTCCCTATGTGCCTAAGCTTGTAGTCCGATGCTAACCATCTTTAGCAAATTTTAGAGGCAAAAGTATTTTTTTTTTTAATCATAAATGACAGCCCTGGAATTTGCACCTTCAACAACAGCTTTGGTGTTTGGCTTTAAAAGGAAACCATAGTGATATTAGGTGAAGTTTACTTTTTATGAAAGTTCCTAAACTGATATTTTATATCATTTTTAATATTTTTATAAAATAAATATTTTTTTTCAAATAAACATTTAGTATTCAGGGTTTTTGCCAGGCCTCCATGTGGGCAATACATGCTGAGCTGCTGAAACAGAAATTCTCAGCATTAGATCTGCCCAACACACTGATCACACTGCCATTACTTTCTTTGTATGTTTGTACATTTGAAGATATGTGTTGCTTTGATGCTATGACATGTATGGTAATAGTTTTCCTCCCACATTCAGACAATCCTAACAAAACCCATTACTTTTATAGGTATTATACTTTTATTAGGTATAAATCTTACCTTGAAACCACTTTTAGGATATGGATGGACTTGCACTGTGTACATTTCTTCTATGAGTTATTTTACTGTCCAAGAATTTATGACAAACAAGGCTTTTTGGTGATATTGTCTTTCAAAAATGATTTTATTTTTTATGCAATACAAAGAAAAAGATATATAAGAAAACTAAAAAAACAATCAAGATTTTTTTCTACTTTGACCAGTGTTTGTTTTAAAAAATGATACTGTAAATAAAAAAATATACATTTTATTTTATAATTTGATTTTTTTTAAATTACTTGTCAGGTTGCTTTTCTAAAATCATTTTTAGATTGCAGATCTGTGTTGTGTTATTAGTAACATTTCCTCTCACTCTGTCCTGTTGACAGGAATTGAAATTATTTATTTTTTTTCTCAAATGAAACCCCTTCTTAGACTTATTTTACTTGTCATACAATTAGGAAAAGCGCCAAGAAAGGGAGTTTTTTGTATAACAAGATGCTACATCACACAGCTATATGGTGGGTTCCACACAGGGAAAAAAATGGAAGCTTGGTGACGAGGTGCAGTGATGTGAATATACAGTGCCTTGTGGTGTGCTGTGTTGCCCAAAAATAGTGCAGGCAAATTCTTTTCTTTTGCTGGGGAACAGGCAAAGCAGTTTAAAGAGGATTGTTAAGTTACCCAACATTTATCAAAAACTTACCAAATCTTGCCTTTTCACAAAGGTATCAATTACTCCTAGGCATAAACAAGATAACTCAACTACTTTACCTAACCTTCCTATATACCTTATTTTATTTCATGTAAACGGGACAAAGCAATCCTGGTTAAAATGTCTACAACAAATAGGTGCCCCAATGTTATATATGTTTAACTAAACACAAACAAAACAAACGATTTTTATCTTCTAGTTAAAGGTTACTGATAATGGAAAATTAGTATAGGGATAATATATATTAGGTGGTATTTACCCATGGTCAGGTGATTGGTTTGTCTCTTTTGTTCATGTTGTCAGTTATAAAGGACATGTAGGTTGTTGTCCTTGATCTCCTGGACAGGGTTCTTCCCGGTAAGAATGAGTTGTAATAGGTTGTGAAATACAACCAGCTAGGTTAAAAAAAAAAAGAAAAAAGAAAAGCTAATGAGAATTAAAGGGAAGAAATTTAAATAATTGGCCCTGGAGACAGTTTCTGATGACCAGCTCAAATTAAGATCAAGATTTTTGAAGGAAAGGTGGAATATTCATGTTTGGTGATGAGTTTGTTCTAAAGACATAAATTTTAGAACCCAGTTTTTTGGTGGGCAAAACAAAGATATTGGTTTGTATTGAGTCTTAGGGCCTTTTGTTTTCTGGATCACCCAGCTTCACCGATGAAAGTGCATCTTTTCCAGCCTTGGGGAGCTTTAATAATTCAATCCCTTAGTGGGGAGTAGAAATATAAAAAAGAGAAGCGCCATTTGGGTTTTTGGAGATGTGAATTTTAGGGTGAGGACCACCATTTGTGCAGTACATCTTCTACGTTACAGTTTCTGGAACATTTATTTGAGTAATAAGGGTGAAGGTCTTCGAGTCTAGGTAGTACTACACAGCAATGGGCTACAACATATATACATATAATACGTACATACATATAATACAGATTGAAGTTCTTTTTTGTTTTGTTGCCGAAAAGCCACCTTCTTTTTTCCTTTCTTATAATGGGCTACAACAGTTATAGTAATGGTGATTGAACATGGTAATGTTGAATTAGATTTGTTATCATTTATTTCCAACTAATATTTATGAAGGTGAAGTTTAAGAATGGTAGCCTATTTTTTTTTACATTACAGGTTTACTTTTACATGCATCTATATTATTTTTAGCCCAATGTAAATATGACCACCTAATAGCATACCTTTATTCAAAGATCTATCTATCTATCTCAAAGATAGTTATTATATATATATATATATATATATATATATATATATATGTAAACGGGTTTTTCATACGTTATATATTACTGCTTTACATTTAAAAAAAAATTTCAAATAGTCCATTACTTTTGTAAGAAGACCCCCTCCAATGTTTTCCCACCACTCTATTTGAGTTTTTGGTAAATATTAATTCCTTTTGGCAATGGAGGTGCATGTGACTGCTACCAATGCCCCTAAACCACCAACCATTAGGACTGAACACTGTAAAGTAAGGAGAATTCTATTTGAGTTTTTGGTAAATACTAATTGCTTCTGGCAATGGAGGTGCATGCGATTGCTACCGATGCCCCTGAACCACCAACTACTGGGACTGAATACTGTAAAGTAAGGAGAAGAAAGAAGTTAAACCCCTGAAAGCACTGACACCGGTATGGAGCTTACATAGACAATAAATACAATGGAGTGGGAAGAAAGAGAAATATGAAAATCATTGGGTATAGAGTTTTTACCATAGGATAACCTGTTACTTTGACCAAGGAATATAGTAAGTAAAATTGCTAATAACAGAAACCTTAGGCAAAAACAAACCCATGATGTACCAAGGCTAGCCACTGCAAGGATATTGTTTACACTGGCTTTCAGCTTTAGTGTAAAAAAAACAAACACAAAAAAAGTCAGGAAAGCATTTATGTAAATGGCTTGATATCCCTGTAAAACACAGTTTAATATGTTAGCGCTATAAAAATGGATGTAATACCTTTACTATTCTGTTTCATGAAGCAGAACTTTAAAACCCACCGTCATAAAGTGACTTAATGGAAACCTTCCATGTATAGAAGTCATTTTTTTTTAAGTATGCAAAAGGTGTGACACACCTACTATAAGCAAATAAAATATCTCACATTCAGCAAGAGTCACACTGCTCCCTGTAAATGAAGGTGGAGTAAAGATATGAGCCCATCTGCACCCTAAGTATTAATATTTAAGTTAAGAGGTAAAAATGGAAAGTCGTGGCTTGGATTACCATATAACCTATATAAATTGTTTTACATGTACTCAATGCATTTCTAAAAATGACAAAATGCATTATTTTTATTTTTTACCAACGAAAATACAGTTTTCTATTTACATGGCCCATACAAGCCCAGAAAAATGTATATATAACTGTGGAAGTGTTTGCACTGTAAAAGTAGCTACAGATCACACCTATACTAACTTTAGGTGAATTCCAGCCTTACCCCATTTGAAATATTCTGCCTCCATAAACATTGTGGAGGGACAACCAGCGTCATTCTTCTCTGTCTACAGACTGTCCCAAGAAACTTTTGCCAGTCTTACATGTCAGTTAGAACACCAATAACTTCATTGCCATGGAACAATATAATATTCATTGCCACAGGAACTTGGAATTAAACAGACTAGAACTTAATAAGATGTAAGATATTTTATCCTAATTGCATTACCCTGAAACTGAGCCAATCAAAAACTATTCTTGCAGACTTTGGCTCAGTTTAATCAGTGCAAATTTCATCTCATTGACAAATTCCAATGCAAAATATAGATCTGGCAGTGATGTTATTAATATTATAATGTAAGATTTACTAAAGATAAGAACAATATTAAATA
Organism: Pyxicephalus adspersus; assembly: GCF_032062135.1. Taxonomy (NCBI): domain Eukaryota; kingdom Metazoa; phylum Chordata; class Amphibia; order Anura; family Pyxicephalidae; genus Pyxicephalus; species Pyxicephalus adspersus. The sequence continues at coordinate 32,122,729 of NC_092868.1, read as the reverse complement.
TAGATTTTACCAAAAGAGGAGTATAGGGAGGTGGGGTGAAGGTGCAGATTAAAGAGGAAGTCTACTTAGGAAGAATGCAGACAGACAGGCTGAGACTGTAGTCTCTTTTGTCAAACTTCCTTCTCCTGGCCTGTGAACATTTCTATTTCTGTAACCAAAGGTGTTTATGAGGACACAGATATCATCATTCAGAAAATTTATATACTTATGCTTCTGGTAAAGTCAAAATCTATTCTGGTATTTAGGGTACAACCAACCAAATATATCCTTTGTAGCTTTGGATCGAGTGGGCAAGTGAAGCACTGTCATTGTGTTATTGCTGTTTTTCAGTTGTTGAGTTCATTGTGTCTTATTTTCTATGTAGATGCTGAGTGAGAAAATCAGGAAACCACTCCAATAGGAAGATATGTTAACAACAGGTGACCATTACGTGCAACAATTTAAAGACAAAGACTACACACCGTCTTACTGATTTCCTTAAGACAAATTGTTCTATTATGTCTGTAGCATCCACAGTTCAGAATGCAACAGGGCACATAGGGCAGGCCTCATCCAGCAGAACATGCTGAGACTTGTAGTCCAACAGCCTCATCATCATAATGCCACCCTCCTGAACTAGATTGTAAGTGTATATGATGTCCCCCTAACATATGCATGATACCTATCAGTGTGGTGCACAGCTGTAGTCACTGTTCCCCTGCATATTCATGGCCCCATGCCTATATAAAACTTTTCTCATTCATTGTCATGATCTTCCCTGTGTACCCTTAGTTCTTCTTCCTTAGGCAGCACATAGTACTTACAGTAAAAGTCTTTCTGGTGACTGGTTACCTCTTTACTCTCCTTCTCCAGTTTCACTGCCCAATACTAAATTGAAAACAAAAAGAGAAATTTGAATAGTGAACTCCTAGCATTACATTGATTTCATTTGGAGTAATATAGTGAAGGTGCAGTATATATTTATGCACTCCAAACATCCAGCTAGGTACAAGTGGGTTTGGAAATTAGAAATTTCTCTGACATACGACCTAAAAATTCGTGAAAAAATAGAGTATTTATGTGCTAACGTGCAGTGTTTTTCCTTGCAATAAATTATTTTTTTTTCACAATAAAGAAAGGGAAAAGTGAGGCAATACAAAGCACCAAGCCCATTAATCACTATTCAAGAGAAAAGTACAGATCTCAAAGTTCATGTCAAAACAAGAAGAACCACTCGGTTCAAATTAATTACAATATAAGTAGTATAAGTTGTTCTTCCAAGAAAACACTAGGTGGTTATATGATACTAGGAACCAGTTATAATATAAAATAGCAAGGAGTTGCAATAGTTGCCTCAAAAGTAAAGGAGGTCAGAAAGTGGAAATAGTAAAAAAAAGATGAGGGAATGGGCAAAGGAAAGAACAAGGCGATATGTCAAGGAGGGGAAGGAATGAGAGGGAGTCTTGCCTTACGCTGGTGGCCACATCAATTCCCAAAATTATTGATGTGCTAATTATTTAAGTGTAAAAAACTAGGAATGGTATAAAAAATTTTTTATTCACGTATAGCTTTTAGAAAGGCATTGAGTTTGTTCCATATATTGCACCTAGACAGATAAAATGTGGTTAAAAGGTAGTAGGATTCAGCAATTCTGAGGACCCTCTAGGTTTTGGTCATAATATGGCGATTATTCTCACCTTACCTGGCAAAGGGATCCCCTCCAATTCTCTGATGCTCCATTCGTTCACTGGAACTTTTATCTTCTCCCTGAGTTCTTCATGGATTTAGAATGTTCAGTCATTTGTTTGACCAGGAAGAGAAACATAACTCAGCCAGCAGAAATGGATAAAAATAGATGTAGTGTGCAGAGACTTTGTAGGTTTGCATCCATACATTTGTATTGGTAGTAAGAGGTGTATACAGGCCCTGGTTATCTATGTGTAGCTCATTATAGCCCTCTCCTATTCCAGGATTGTCTAATTTAAGGCTGTCCAATGCTTGTTCCTGAGACTATTTTCAAGTCTTTGTACTTTACTAAATTTACTGCTAAACATTTGCTAATATTACTAAATGTATTACTGAAAATGTGTATGAATCCTGGCTTTCATTACTGGAGACAGGCAGCTCTGATCTAATTATCCTCTGTGCTGGTTAAGCTCAACTGCCTCTCTGCATACCCTGTAATGGTGATCCTGGCATAGGAGGAAAAGGAAAACCTATATAGACCTCTGATACAAAGATCTGAGGCTGCTGATATCACTTCCAAGATGGAAGCACCCAGCAAAAGTTGCAGGGCTTTTGGATTTCTAGGCTCTTATTAGTAAATAACATACATAAAATATGTTACATGCACAAAACATTCTTATGAGAACATTTTTTTTTTGTTAAAATCAATGGCCTAGCAACAGGGTCTCTTTAAAGGAAGCAAGAGATCAATTATGGCGTCTTACATGTTTCACTCAGCGTTTTAGAATGCATGTTTACCAAAACCAAACCAATTACATATAATTTTCAGATTGCATATCAGTTCACCTGTGTTGCAGCACACTGCCTTTCACAGCGATTAATTTTTTTTTAAAAACAGGATTTATATAGTTCCAACATTTTACAAAATACATAGATAGATATAGACATATACATAATACATAGATATAGACAGTAACACTGGAGGAGGAGAGGATCCTGCCCTGAAGAGCTTACAATCTAAGAGATGGAATACTATGAGGCCTATTTCCTGGTGGGAATCTTCCAGGTCCATGTGTTGCAATGGCAGTAATTGATGCCCACCAAGGAATGTTAGAGGGAATGTCTGTTTTAGAAATAGAGCCCCATGTGTTGTGCTGCACAAAATCTTGCTTTAAAGTGTGTGTAAACCCGATTACTAAAACTGTATATAATCCTTTAAATGTTTATTTAATTTCAAAAGTAAATTTCAGCCATTTAAAGCTTGCATCTTACCTTACATACCTAGTAATCCTGCATTGAAGGTTCAGCCATGTCCTAAAATAGAATAGTAATAGTCCATCCCTGTCTCACAATTGTGCTCCTGTGTTTTCTCCCCGTCACATAGGCTCCAATGTAAATTACAAGTGGCTGTTTCAACACATATTACACAGAAATATTCCACTATAAGAAGACTTGTCCTGATAAAGGCCATGATCATGCAGCCATTGCATACAGGCAGAAAGTGCCTGCAGGAGATCAGCAATGCTGAGATGCAATAGGAGCGGAAGCAATCCATTTTTCAAGCAATAAATGACAATTATTTATGATACACAGCTCCAACGCCATCCAACTAGGGGTTACATTTACTTTAAGTAAATCCGATGCATTACAGATAAAATGACTGCCTACAAGAGGTTAAATTTAAATTGCCTTCAGGCTTAGTTCCTTATGCAGAGCTATTCGAACTATGTTAAATATTTTACTTTTAAACCTGGTTTAAAATATTCTTACTCAATTACTTTTTTCTTGTTTTTCAGTTGACAAATATCGCTTAGCTGCAGAATCTTTTTTAACTTTTCTTTTAAATTTGCTCCTTTGATTTGAAAGGCAGATTGTTTCCATGAATCTGTCTATTCCCTGACTGGTGATGGAATCTTGCAGGACATGTATTGATAAGATTAGGCTGAATGGAGAGGAGACCATTGTGTTATATATTAGCCATGTGTTGAATACAATGCTAAAGGTTGTACAAATGAGCTCAGGTGGAGGAGGTGGTGGCAGTAAGAGGCAAGCAATGAGCGTCACACACTCTGGTTTCTTTTCAGATCATATGTCATCAGCAGTAGTAACAGGGGTTGGACATAGCACACCGCCCTGCCTGTGAATCACCTGTACACGCAGAGCTGCTACCTGGAGTTTCAGCCATCGCTTCCTGTTTACTCACCTGCAAGTCAGCCTGGGAGAGAAACAAGAAATGGCTCCGTTGTGGGGGAATGTACTATGGCTTCCTGTTCTCGGCCTAGTTATGGGTAAGAATATTGTTACTTTACACTACTGATTTTATAAAATGTTAAAAATCATACCAGACAAAGAGCTGCTGATTTCTTTATAGGCCTGTCGCTTCACATATTTTATTTACATTCCTGTATGTTCTATTTGCTACCACGGCTGGTTCCAGATATAGATTACTGGAGGAGTTTGTGTTTTTTTGCACTTGAGTCTCAGTCGCTGTTTTAAATTGGTATAGGGACAGCGTTTTCTTTTTTGTGTAGTCTCAGAACTGTTTTAAGATAGCACTTGGGGTAAATTGCCTATTCGGACCCTTGCGGGCACTCCACAAGTCAGCACTAAGCCTACCCTGGAGCAGATAGATCACTATAAATAATTATATTAAAATATATTATATTATAATAAAATATAATATACAATAGAATATTACCATATTACCATTTTTATCATTTCTAAGTCACAATAATTTTGTCGGATGATCTGGATGAGTGTTCACTCTGCCTAGCGTCAGATGCTTATGTAAAAACCCAAACTGTATTCAAATATTCACATTTTTAGCTTTCGATCCTTTGAAATGTGATAATTTTTGCCTGTTTGTGTCCTCTTCAATCTGGCTGAATCTTATCCTTATGTTAATTTAAAAATGTATGCAAGCTTTTTTTCTATTCCTGTGTTACAATGTAGAGATGAAAGGAGAATAAAATTAACTTTGAGCTTTACCATTGTGTTATGTTACATAAAATTCAAACTAATGTAATATAATTATAATCAGCTGATCTAAAAGTTGCAAGAAATGTTACAGGCAAAGGCATGTTTTACTATTTATTCCTAGGAAAAGTAAGTGCAAATATATGTATCCTTACATGCTACCAAATTAAAACTCTTATCTGGCATCTTCCCTTCAAAAAAATTGAAATTATCAGACAACTGGGGATCTATTTATAAAGCAGGGAATCTGACATTCACTGAAAGACTCTTTCAGGTCCTTGTGTTTCAATGGCAGTTATTGGTGAATGTTTTTTGGTATATAAATAGACCCCAAATATGTATTCAAAACCCAGACAACACAATCAGGGGGAGAAAAAAATCACTCAAGGTTTAGGAAGCAAATGGCTAAGGCATTTAAGTGGTTATAGTGTGGGGCCAACTAGCAATCATGTTATTAGACTGTTGTTAGAGGCAATTTGTCAAAATTGGGATCAGCAACCAAGATTCTGTAACTGAAAATTGGGAAATGACACTACTGTATATGAGCAGATTAGAAGTTGGCAAAAGATGCTCTTTGACCAGCAAAAGAATCGTTCGTGTGGTATGGCCTTTCTCTCCCCTCCCTTCTTCTCCTTTAGCTAGCTGATCACTATACAATTTGATTGTACAATCTTTGTGCAATGTTATGCTATGTGCACACTCTATATCAGTGTTGCTTGACCTTTTTAACATGGGGGGACCATTAAAATAACTTTCACGCCTTCAGGAAACCCCTTCTGTAATTACTATATCCACAGCTCACAGTATATTAGTGTGGTGGTCTGTATGAAAAATGCCTCTTGAAAACTGGCCAGTGGGAGGAACATCGCCCTAACAAATGGCCAAAAAGATCATTGGTGTCACTTGAACTGACCTAACAGGTACAAATTGCTCAAGGAACCCCTTGCAACCTTTGGAGGAGCTCTGATTCACAAACACTGAGACAGTCAAGGATGAACCAGCAAACCTGGATCTAAAGTAGTAGGAGATTATTTTTAGGAAATTCAATTACTCTGGAACATATTTTTTGGTCCTGTCCCCTTATTCAGGGCTATGGGGGGAGAGTCAATGCACTAATTTGGGACGTGACTCAACAACGATTTCCCCTTGCCCTGCTCCACCACTTGCTGGGATTGCCCCTTATGGACCTCCCCAAGTCCGCCCGTCAGCTTATTACACATATTGTAGTGGTGTCTTGTACTCTAATCTCCACCAAATGGAAATCCAGACTGCCCCCCTCTATGGAGGATTTGTTTGCTCGTATTCAAGACATATGCCTGATGGAGTACCTCACTGCCCTCCTCTGAAACGTCTGAAACAGGGTTGCGAAATTTGAACAGATAAGGGAACCTTGGGATGCCTACTATACCAGTCTACAGGTTTAATATGTCACTGGTTCCAGACGCCACTGTGCTTCCTATCCACCTTTGTTTGTATCCCCCCCTCCTATTCCCCGGCTGAGCTTCGTTTTTTCTTTTTGACTCATTTCTTGTTTTCTGTTGTTTATTTATCCGTTGTTTCCGTATTTTTATAATCTATGGGGTTTGATAGGCCGGTACAGTACGGCCACTGTTTTTTACTGTTACTTACGCCAGAGTTTTATGTACTATTATCAGATGTACCTATCACCCTGTATGCTGTGTTTATGAGATGTTTTGCTGTATAAGCCTGGTTGTCTTTGTATGTAAAAATGTTCAAAAAAATTCAGTTTAAAAAAAAAAAAAAAAAAAAAAAGAAATCCAGTTTGCACTGAACCCTGGTTGAGAAACATTGCTCTAGATGACTATGAACATGACCATTCATCTCAGGTGAAAATCTAGCATGTGTACAGTGGTCCCCTAATATGTTCATTATTCTGACCCCTGGCAGTGTGAGGATGACCTTCCTTTCCTAAGGAAGAGAAAGTTGGCCTGGAGCTGTTTAAGCGGAGGTGCCGCATGACAGGGCAAGTAGGGAAGTTAGGAATGGAAGGGGTTAAGTGTGTTGCAGTGGGCTATGTAGGATTCCATGTGAGTTGGAATTCATTCCACACAGGGCTAAGAATTTGCGGTCGGCGTTGGCGCATCCAGGAGTGGTTGCGGCAAAGTTGGCCAAGGAGGTTCACTTGGGTAGGATGGCGGGCGGGCATGTTGCATGCGTAAATAGAAGTTTTGCTTTCAGATCGTGCTTGTATGTAGGTGGGCTGGATTGTGTTTCTTTAGGTTACAGGAGAGGTGCCGTGCCTGATCTGGATTTTGGGACATTCGTTTGTCTATTGGGGTGTCAGGAGGGTGGATGTGCGGCAGAACGGACGACAGTTGGGCTTGAGACGGGACGATGCCAGGATCTGTTGGATAGGTATTCCGGGCATGCAATGGCGGAGGGTGGTCCCGGAAGTCTCTAGATTTGCAGCATTGGATAGACCACCCAATGTTCTGCTTACCGAACATTATACATGCCGGGGGGAATGACCTGGGGGCGAGGCCCATGAGGGAATTGATCCGGGATATCAAATATGATTGCTTACGCTTGAGGGAGGCGTTCCCGGGCATGGTCCTGGTGTGGTCAGATATTGTGGCTAGGTTGGCATGGCGTAATGGGCGGTCAGTGGAAAGATTAAATCGGGCACGAATTAAGGTTATTAAGGAAGTGGGACGGTTTCTGGTGCGTATTGGGGGGTTGGTTGTGAGACATTGGGAATTGGAGTCGGAGCCCGGGCTCTTTTTGAGAGGTGACGGTGTTCATTTGAATGCGGTGGGCTCGGATTTGTGGCTGCTGAGTTTGCAAGAGGGGGTGCAGAGGGCGCTGAGTGTGTGGAGGCGCTTGCAAACATAAGGCTTTATGTTTGCCGCTGGTGGCGGGGTTTTTTGGTACTAGGTCCATGTAGGGGTTAATGTTAAAGGGGGTAGGGGTCCTGCACGACACTTGGTTGTTGTGGGGGCTAGGTGTGAAAAGGGCTCACCCGTTAAATTGTCCTCGAGGGGGCGTAATCGCGGCTGGGGGCCTGGTTAGTGAGCGGAAGGTTTTTTGGAGAAGTTCTATGGTGGGAGGAATAGTTACATGGACCTAAAAAAGAAAGAAAAGGACTGGCGATAATGTTGGTGTTTAATGTTGTGTTTGAGGTTTTTTATATGTGTTAATTTAAAAGAGTGTTATTATAATTGTTGGTTAATAAAATGAGCTGCTATGGCCGATTTAACCCAACAGATGGTGTGGTCTCTTTATTGGGAAGGTTGGGTTGGATTGGGTTAAGAGCAGTTCATGGCTTCCTATACTTTGCCCTAGTCATGCAGCTGGGTTCTGGTTGCTCGTCCTCCCCACTTCCTCTCTCTATAGAACAGAACAGCTCTGTATGTACAGTGTAAGTTGATATTTTCCAGTGACAGAAAACTGATGTCTGTTCGCTTTCCCATAACTATGGTATATGAGAAATATCTACACAATCTAATTAATTAATATGAAACCACACAGTCCTTTGCTCTAGATGTTGGTAGATCTAACAGATATTGTATATTAAACTGTCATCTTAGAATATTGATTCTTTGCTGGTTGAACTGTCAGAATATTGCTGGTTCCTCGCTGGCGATCAGGATTTGTCCAGCAAGGTGGTAACATCCATCCTACAACCAGGCTGCTTGTAGGCATATTGTCCTTGCTCTTCTTGTAAGGGGGTAGTGTGCATATGAAAAACATATTAGGAAATTGGAATTTAGGGGGCACATCATTTATTTGCCCTTTAATGCCTCCAAATGACACCAACTCTGTCCCCTTTGCATTGTCTTCTGGAAGGAACAAAACAATATTTAGTTTATTATATGGGCCCAATAAATCTCTAGTGATGCTACCAGCCACTTACCTATGAGCAGATTGCTAAGGGAGACAAGATAATACTTACTTGCTCTTATAGAGTTGCTCTCTGCAAGCACAATTCTGCAGCAACTTGGTAGGACTGGGGGAATGCTCTCTATTGCTGATAACTGAAGATGAAAGGATCCCTTGTTTAATAACCCATTATTACAGGAAGGCTAATGTACTAAAGAAAGCTGAGACTTTTCATTCCACTAACTGTTAATATCCACTACAAACAACTGTGTGAATCCTTTGAATAACCAGTAAAGTGAGGGTGCTATTTTATATAATTGAATGTATGTGAATATTAACACAATTTCACAAAGTGAACATTTTGTAACCTAAGTTAATCAGTTTACCAGGGTGTCTACTAATGTTTAATATATTTTATTACAGGGGAGGAAATAATGATAGCTATTTAATAATAATAAAGTGTTTCACCTGTTATCAGAAAAATAACGTTCATTGAATATTGAAACAGAAAAAGGTAGTCACGGTTCATGTGACCATTTAAATGTTAGTTTTAGTAATTTGACAAAAGTTTAATCTTTGAACATTGCCCTCCTGTTAATTTTAAAGCCAGACCCACAGTTATGTGTACCTTGACTAGGCTAAATGATTCAGATTTTCTTTACTGAACCTTGTAAATGTGACATTGGACCTGATTAATTAAAGCTCTCCAGAGGGAAGAAAATAGATTGTCACGGGTGAAAATGGATTTAATTTCCTAAAGATAATCTTCTACCACTCAGACCGTTCATCTTTGACTGTCTCAGTGTTTCTGAACTAGGGCTCCTCCAGAGGTTTCTTGGAGTTTCTTGAGCAATTAGCAGTTAGTGACTCTCAGGCCAGTTTAAGTGACACCAATGATGTTTTTGGCTATCTGTAAAGGTGACATTCTTCCCACTGGCCACCAATGTAAGAGGCATTCTCCCTACTGACCTCACACTAATACACTGTGAGCTGTGGATATAGAAACGACAGCTAGGGTTTCCTGAAGACCTGAAAGTTATTTTGAAGGTCCCCCACATGTTGAAAAGGTTGGGAAACACTGCTCTATGTTCTCCAGTCTTGGGCAGATGTAATAACTCAGCGGCAACATTAGGAGATTTCTTCTTGTGACAAAACGATAACAGGACCAGGGTATCCACACAGAAAAGGGGAAGGAAGCCAGAAACATACTATACACGCTCATGGAAAGATTTCTATTAAACATAATCTGTTTAGACGGGATCATTCTTTGTCCACCTTGTGCCTCATAGATTTTGGGATAAGTATTAATGCTTTGCTACAGAAAAATTATTTTAATGCTATATCCATTTTTGTTAAATCCCTGTCCTTTATCAGGTATCCCTGGAGTTTTACTCGTAGACACCCGCATGGACTCCGCTGTATATGGTGTTGTTGGAGAATCAGTTAAATTATGGTGTGGCTTCTACTCAACTGTTCCTGTTTCTAAATTTGTAACTGTTGACTGGAGATACCGCCAAAAGGATGGAGGCCCTACTGTTCCAGTGAGTACTGTAATTAAAAAAGAAATAATCTTTATTTATATTTGTAAATTAGTCATAGATGAAAGACAGGAGCTGGATCTTGTATGTAAAATTACATTTATTAGACATGTGCACATACATATATGTCTTTATGGTACAAGCATGAGTACATATAAATGGTACAGACACTGTTGGGGCACTTTATGTGTTTGTATTTTTTTTTTAACCTAACAGTTAGTGTGGGTAAAAATATGTGATGTTCACTTTCTGATTTGTTGTTAAAATTGTAGGTTTAGGCAAGCTTTAGGTAGGCGTAACTAGAAATCAGTGGGCCCCGCACCAAAAAAAAAAGAGGTTAAGCCCATGTACCATTTACACCCTTTCTAGTGACATCCCTCATTCATACCTCTCACAGTATAAGTAGGTCCATGTCATTTATACCCCTCACACCATAAATTACCCAATGCCAACACCATGGGCCATAATGGATATACTTCTGGCTGATCCTAAATACACTCACTGCAAACCCCCAATCTCGAATACACCTACTGGTGCTTCACTGAATCTGGATGGTAATTTAGAATTTTCAAACTTTACTTGTGACACACAAACATCTGCAATGAGGGATCCATCAACTGAAAATATAAGGAACCATTTGCAATGTGCTAGATCACACAGAATCCAAACTAAAGAATGGACTGTGCATTCACTGTGGTGTGCAATAGTACATTGATACCATCAAAATTTTCATGGAACAAGTGGATTATATTGAAAAATTATCAAACTAAAGTTGATACATATGAGTTTCTGCAACTGTCCCTGCCCCAACTGGGTAGAACTGCAACTGGGCATGTGTTGCAAAAAAGGTTTGATATAATTGGAGTTTCATACAACTTCAGTGTATATCTTATCCATACTTAATATAAAAAATAAAATCTCTTCTAATTGTAAATATTTCAATAGTGGGGTATCTGGTGTTCCAGTTTTGTGGTCCCTGATGTTGCCATAACTTCAGAGATTCATAGTTTGGCCCAAGAAACACATTATCGTCAGTCAGTATGGAAGCAACAAATAAAGACCGCAATAGGAATATGTGCCAAAAAAACTTGGACTATTTATTTTCTGGCTACAGTGATAAATAGAATTTCAAAATGGTTTGATTAAATCCCACTTTTTTAAAACATACTGTTAGGTTTATGGCAGTAGAATATGAAGAGGACATACGACTGTGGTAGGAATTTAGATTGAAAAAGCCTCTGAGAAACAGTTAGTGACATGACTATTGACTCTGTAAAATGCTGTCTTATATGTTGAGCGAAATAAACATATGATAATAATGATAAAAGATGCAAAGAGCTGTCATTTACGTAGTAATTGTAAAAATAAGTAGAGCAACTTTAGTTTTGTAGAGTGGTGTTTAATGGAATACTTTCTGTAGTTTTTTAGAAAAAGATATTGTAATGAATTAGAGAGAATGGAGTTCCTGAAATGGTGAACTTTGAAAGATACCACAATTGTAAATGAACTCCAAAATTAGGGCTAGGATGGGAGTACACCGGTCAAAGGATGTGTTCTTTGATGTGGAGTTGTCACACTTTTACGTAAGATCAGGCAGATTGTGCACAGCACCAGTTCTTAAGGATACAATATGCCGTCTATCCCTAGTGCTGTAGTGGAATAACATCATAGGAAAAAAGATAAAACATGCAGCTTATTTATAACCATAATACCATTCCTACTAATTATAACCTTTTACTGAAATTAACTTCAACCTGGTAACACAGTTTACCTATATAGACATACTTCACATACTTTGTTAATGAATTACAAGGGTAAGACTATTTATCCAGTGACTGAACGAAGAACAGTAGCTCCATATAATCTGAATTAGTCCATCAGGGTTGGTTTATGAACCTATAGGCTCTTGTGGCTTGATTGAAACCTATTATTACAACTAATTGTTTTTAATGAAGGACTGGTAAATAGGAATATGATAAAGATAGGCGAATCTATTTTATGATGTTAAGTAGGCTATAGCTTCCCAATGGCAGTAGCATGTAGTTGTGTAATCTTTACATTTTGGTTCATTTTAAACATTGCTTAATACATGTCTTGCCATAAGTATAATTGGTTTGTAAGAACTGAAGGCTTGTGAGTGTATATTGGCTAAGGAAGGAGTTCTAAATGTTCCTAAAAATTGCCTGCCTAGGCAGGTCTTGACAAAGAATGAATTCTTTCATTTGGGTTACCACAATCATCTAGCGTTTGTAAAAGGACAATTATTCAAGATATAGAAATAGAATTACTTTAATTGTTACCTAAATGTTGAATTTCTATAAACTGCTTGGTAGAAATCAATAAATGCTGATAAAAATGTAGGGTACAAATTGAAAATAAAAACCTATATATATATAAAATAACTTCTCTATTATAGATTTACCATAGAATTAAAGACAAAAGTGAAATTAAAGCCTAATCACAACACTGTTTTTCTTGAGAAGACACACCTCATCGAGGAACGTCTCCTCTATTTTGTGTTTCTTGTTTTGTATTACTAGCAAAAAGTGCAAAATGAAGCTTTCATAGTCTGAAATGATTAATATACAGTATTTATATAGTTCCAACATAATACGCAGCGCTGTAAGTTAAATGTAAATGACAAACAGATACAGACAGTGACACAGGAGGAAGGGAGGACCCTGCCCAGAAGAGCTTACAATCTAAGAGATCTTGGAATGCATATTTTTGCTTGGCTCTGTAAGTGTGCATACATTCTGGCAGCCTATTCTTCCTAAATTAAGGATTTATGTAAATTCTGGAAGGATTTGGGCAATGCTACAGGAATATTTTGTGCCAGAAATAGGAACTTTGGAAAGATTTGCAAACAAAGATCTCAAAGATCTGCAAACAAAGAAAATTAACTTTTCATTTTCAACCTTGTACATTTTAAATCATTCACCATTACAATAGTGTTATTATAGATATTTAGATAAAATTATTTTAGCTCTATTGTTTACAACTATTGCCCTACTGGAATGGCGTCTCTCCTAGCTCCATCACTGATTGGCTAAATACTAAAGTCATACGTTAGGAGAGCTTTGCTTCCATTTGATTTGTGTATATGTCAATTTCTGTTACACATACAGTTTCTGTAAATATATGTGAGCCTGATTTAGCTCTGCTCTGTCTTATATACATATTTTGGATTCACAGTAGGCACAAGTGGCTTTACTTATGATGTCTTTACTATGCCACAGTACAGTCTTGCCATTCATCTGTACTGTGGTGCTAAAAAGTGGTGTTTTTGGGATAGTAGTTAAAGGAGCTGATTAATTAATTCCAGAGGCTCATGTTTTATCCTGGCACTCCTGCATTCAGGCCTTTTAGAGTCGTTAAGGCCCAGTACTATTTAAAGTCTAAAGTACAGTATTGCGAACCAAACACCAGCAGGCTGCTTTCTGTTTTAGATAAAATTACCATATATTTGAACCCCAGATATGTAATGTGTTTGAGCTTCCAATTAGTTAGGTGAATTACTTGTTTGACATCCTCCATATTGTTATCTAGGTTAACAAAAATAGTTGATTTACATTGTTTGTGTTGAATTCCTCTAATACTGCATGTCCAATTCAAATGAAATAAGGGAGGTTGCAAATTCTTGTTGAGTGCCAAATATCATAAGAAATAGAATTACTTTAATACTAACATTGTTGTCATATTTCTCACATTTTTCTCAGAAGACCTTTGCCAAGCCATATCTGGAGGATTTGTAACCAAATCAAACACATTCCTAACATAAGTGTTTATCAAAAAGAAGTTTGCTGCTCTTACAAAAGTATACAACATGTATGGACATAATAATTGTTCTGAGCTAAGTGGTTACTTTAGAGCATTTATAACATTTTTATCCAGAAACAACAGGTACTGATCAGTTGATTGTGGAGTCTTTGCTATCTTTAAAATACAATAATTAAAAAATTATAAAATTATATAATAAAAAAAAAATTGCCTACTTTATTAAGTTTGTATAATTATTTTCAATAAATGCAGTGGTTTGCAATTTTTCAGCATTGGGGTTTATGTTCCCAGGAAGTCTATCTGGGCTTTTTTCACACCCAAAAGCACAAAATGCTTTCATAATTTTTTTTAATAATCTAAATGATCTAACAATTGACTTCATAATTTCCCAGAGCATTTTCTTTTCTTAGGCATGATGCTGCATCCATCTTCATTCTGAGGTATTAAGCTTTAATCTAGAAAGATCAGGCTCCTAAGTGTCATTACAACAGTAATCTGTGATAAAATGATTTATAGTCATATTTATCTGTGACATATGCAAACAATCTTATCTAGGAGAAGGTTTCTATTAACAACCAAATAATGTGCAGTCTTTAACCTCTGGGTTATAAATACTTGCTTGTTTTGAGAATCTGTTTTAAAGGGTTATTGAACTATAATGAGACTGTTACTTTGTCCTAATTGTTTTCTAATCTCAGCATTGTTTCAGATTTATACTTTTTAAAGCATCATTTTGACTGGGGCTTAAATAAATACATTTTTACACTAGTCATTTAGAAAATAGACAAATTCCTTTCTAACTACAATTGTGTCTGTTTAGTCCAGGCATACCGTATACGGCCCAATAAGGTTGTTTCCCTGGCCTGTTGGGTGGTCCGCAGCTCTGGCTGGTGCCACCCCGAGCAGGGTCAGGAGAAGGACCCCACTGGGGGGGGGGGGGCGCACCGGCCATGGCTGCAGAACACGTCCCCCATTTGCATCCCGGCTCGTGGAGATGGGCGGGCTGTGTCCCTGCACACAACCCGCTCACTCAGATCTGAGCCTGTGATGGGAGAGTGGGTGGGTTATGCCATCATGACATCACGTTCAGTGGTGTCATGATGGCCTAACCCTGCCGACTTTCCTATCGGCCCGGTCCCACTGTCAAACGTTATATCAGATTGTGGCCCCTGACTGAAAAAGTTTGCCCACCCCTGGTCCAGTCCTAAACATTTCTTTTGGGAAGTTATTACTTTACCATTATTAATATTACAGGGTATACCATAAAACCAATATTAGGTAATTTGTGAAACCATATGTTATTTTACTCATAGTGCTCACTGTCTATTGCAAGGTCAACTTTTTCATTTGTTTCAAATCACTTCTACAAAAGGGAAACACTTCACAACTCTTTCCTTAAAAGCATACCCATAAACATTAACACACATGTGAAGAATTAAGTTAAGTTTCTGGAATAATTTAGTATATAGTTTAACTAGTTGTGACATTTTATTGTTCTTTAATATATTGATACATTGGTCATTTCCACTGACAGGCTCTGTTATTTCCCATTTCCAGATTTTGCATTATCAGTCAAAGGCATACCCAATTTTAGAGGGATCCTTTAAGGATCGTGTAACGTGGGAAGGAGATGTTGAAAGAGGAGATGCTTCCATTCGGATAGAGAACCTAAGGCTTACAGATAATGGCACACTGTTCTGCGTGGTGAGAAACCCTCCAGATGTTCATGGAAAAGTTCCTGAGATGAAGCTAACTGTCACTCTGCACAGTAAGTTTATTATAGTACAGAATAGGGGTTATGAAGTCCACGATGGAATACCTTCCCAGTTTATCTTCTAATTACATATTAGAGAATAGATTCAGTTCAGCTAATCTCTCCTCACAATACATTACAAACATCTTTATTTTAGTTTGCTTGTACATATTGTGCAAATTAGGGAATGTTTTTCGGTGTTTCCAATGGGCTGACTTCATCAGGCTTGTTATAACATTTGTAGCACAATAAAACCAGAATCAAAAACATTATAAAGAAATGCAGGGCATTACTCATTGCACTATTGTGCTGCACTGTGCTACATTGAAGTGCAGATGTTTTTTTGAACCACTGAATAATATGTACTCTTGTTGGGGTTCCATTCACTAACCTATGCATTTAACATGCAGCACAATGATTTTAACTTGCCATTCAAGCTCAAATTGGGCTTCCTATTTTCACTCCTAGTGGAGGAAAGGAACAAATGGTAAACATATGAAACTAAGCATAAGCAGCTACTGGGTGACTGTAGTTAAGCAAATTAAGCATGGACTGCTGTGTCAAGGATTCCAGGATGTAATGTTTCCAGAAAAATGTCATTGCTGAGCAACACGTGGGAAAAGCAATATATAATGTGCACCAGGAGATTTTACTGTAGCACCCAGCTGTGGTTTGAAGAAGCCATTTTTATTGTAAGAACAATGCTTATTTAGGAATATGATGCACATGAAGCTGCTTAGCCAGTCATGGGGTGAGAAATGTAGGAATAGTTGATTTATAGTAATAATAGGTAAACAGAACAGAAAAGACGGCTTTTTAATATTTCTATGTTATGAATCATAATAGTTAACCAACAATACATATCACATAGGATCAAACAGATCATTCATACAGAGTATCTTGTTCCCGACATCGCACATTGGCTTCTTCAGGGGACTCTGAGACTTAGGTTGGTACGCTCCAGTTTTTGGTTGTGGGTGTGATAAGGAGAAGAGTAGTAGATTTACTCAGTAGTTGAATGTAGAATTGTGGGGAGACTGACTCTAATTACCGTTTGTCATTGTATTGGTTATGAAATATCTTCGCTGACGGATTAATTCATAAGCTGCTATTATTTTGTTACACACATAATGTGTTTGTTGCACAAACTTGTGTTTAAAAATTATCTACGTAAACAGGCAAGTAATCCAAAAATTATACATTTAATGTAGTATTGCAGCTTGTAGTAATAAAGCTTGGTTGTTTATTTGCTTCTTACTATAAATGTTGATTGTGTCTCATATTTATTTTCCTTAGGTCTTTCCTTTAAATTTAATACTGCCATATTGCTGGCTTCATTGGTGTTTATTCCATCAGTTTTGGTCGCCATTGTATTATTAGTAAGAATGAAAAGAGCAATCCGGAGAGAAAGATCCAGGAACAAGAAGAATAAAAAGTCTCCTATTGAAGCATCTCAAGAGTGAGTGTCACAAAAAAAGAACAATATTTTATTTTGTCATCAATAGTCTGCAATTACTTGGTGGCCTTGTATATAACCTGTACATGAGATACTTGATTTTAAATTTTAAATGGCCAATTTTAGATTCAGCACACTGCTGCAAACCCCTTGGTATGTTTCCCAAGTCGTTTTATGATTAGAGCAGGACGCATGTTAGTCTGTTAAACATTTTTATTATGACTAATTTTTGACATGTGTACCTAGCTTTAGGGGGATTGTTGAATTTTGCGTAAGGGCAACATTTTGGTTTGCCAGGCTGTTGCCAGTGAAAGAGTAGGTTAATATAAGTCTACAATACTAAAACCAAAACGATAAAGAGCAGTTTTCACCTCTTAGGTCAGTTTAGATGGGGCAATTGATCTTTTTGGTTATCTGTAAGGGTGACATTCTTCCTGCTGACCACCACTATTGTATTGTGAGCTATTGGTAAAGTAATTATAGAAGTCTCTCTGACGACCTAAGAGTTATTTCACGGGTTCCCCGGTGTTAAAAAGGTCAGAAACAGCTGTCATAGAGAGTTAGGCTAGGTACACACGTGCAATATATATCGTTTGAAAACGAAAGATCCATAATTATTCCAGATTATTTTTAACAATCGTATTCTGCACAATTCTGTACATGCTGTAATGATACGATCCTTCAAATATAAACCACCAATAATGTACAAACTAGGAACGTTCGTTTTATTGATTGTTCATGCAGGAAGGGACTTGTACAGGAGAAAGTGTATCACAGAACAACCTACGATCCCAGAACTACCGTACACACAATAGATTACGAACGATCGTCTCCCAATCAGATCCGCCGGAACGAGTGTTCATTTCCAGCGAGATTCCTCGTTCGTTGACCAGTCGTTGTGCACATTTTTTGTTAACAATTATCGAACAATCTGTCGTGGATCATTCGTTTCGAACGACAATTATTGCACGTGTGTACGCAGCCTTAAGCTACGTACACACGTCAGATTTTTATCGCCCGATAATCGGCATCGGCCAATTATCGGGCGAAAATCTGCTGTGTGTACAGTCGGTGTCGTCCATCGTCCGGACGACCGACCTGCCGGATCCACGGACGATGGACGACAGCCGATCCTAATGAAAGTGAAGGGGAGAGCGCGCAGCAGGGTGCCGCTCCGTCGCTCTCCCCCTCCCCTCTCCATAGAGCATGAACGGTGCTGTATGTACAGCACCGTTCATGCATCGTGCACTCCCTTGTCGTTGGAAAGGATCGTGAAAGATCCTTTCCAACGACAAAAATTGGAAGTGTGTACGCAGCTTTAGACACATGTGTTCTTGAATTGTGTTAGAATCCTTAATTTGTGTCTATCATTACTGTCATTTAATTACAAACCAGACATAAAGATTAGCTAACTGAGCAAACATGTTTTTCCTTTGATTTAAAAGGACAACTGGAAAACTTGTTTACCTGGTTGTTCAACAGAGTTAAGTGCTGTCTGTGATGCTTTTTATTTGCGTTCACTGGTAATTTTCAGGAAAAGCTTTTGTGAATATCTAACTGTTGTTGCAAATACAAATAATGGATGGGACCTCTGTTGTTGTATGCCACATGTAGCATTTACAGTGAAGTCCTTGGACCCCAGCAGTAGTAAAAGTGTTGAATTGTAAATGGCAGTCTCATGTAACAGTTTACAACTGTTTTCCGCAGCATGACTCTAATCTGTAATCATTCCCTTAACATAGTCCCTCTGACCATTTCCTCTAGTAAGTCCACATTGAGACTGCCATTTTCAACCAGGGTTTCACCAGAGGTTGCTAGGGGTTCCTCGAACTGTGCATCATTGACCACACATCTGATTATGCTCTCATAGTTCTGGCACCAACTCCACTCGGCAGAGCCAGCTGCATGATGATGTTTTTAGATGTCCATAAGGATATTGTTATAGCCACCACTGTATGGTAGAAATATTTCCAATGGTTACTGATTGTACCCCCAAAAAATGGTTTTAGTAGGGGTTCCCCAGGGTCTTAAAGGTTCCTTGGTGTTAAAAGGCTGGGAAAGTCTGGGAAAGTCTTTGACAATCTTCTGTAGCAAAATATATGATTAATATAGGCTGACCGGAACATCAGATGCTGCCCCTATATTTGACAACCACTGCTATATAAAGAATTATCCTTTGTGTAAAAAAAGAAATAAAATGTACTTTACTTCCTCAGCTGTGTCTATGATGATAGTGAAACTGCTCCTCTTCACCGAACTTCTGCATCAGAGAAACCCCCCAGCTGTCTGGTGCAGCTTTGCCTACGATGTGCAGATGTAAGTTAAACCCCTTCATGAATGGGGCTATTTTTATGCCTTTGTTACAAGAGTTCATATTGCTATTTTGCAGTGTGTAGATTCCCATTCAAGGCATGAGGAGAGGAGTGTGAGAAGGCATGACTGCAGAAAATATAATGAGATAAGTAGTGGCAGAGGGTATGACGAGGCAGTCAATCTGCAATATGCATAGAATATATTGTAAATGGGAAACTGAGATTGGTGCCAGAAAATTTAGAGTGAACCACAGTCAGCAATGCCAGACAACA
Source organism: Pyxicephalus adspersus (assembly GCF_032062135.1). NCBI lineage: Eukaryota > Metazoa > Chordata > Amphibia > Anura > Pyxicephalidae > Pyxicephalus > Pyxicephalus adspersus. Next base: position 32,103,136 of record NC_092868.1, on the reverse strand, counting down.
AAATATGAATGAAGAAGAATCTGCTACAAATGCTGGTGCAGACTTTACATGCAACTTTGGGGACATTAACCTCCTGGGCGGTTCACTTCTGTCCGTTTTTTTATGTCAAAAAGGGGTACATTGTTTTTCATGAAAATTTTTTTACAGTATAATAGTATGAGTATAAAAGTTTGGAACACAGAATCATGTCAAAATAATAAATAAATAATAATAAAAAAAATAACTTTTAAAATAAAAAAATATACTATTATATTATACTGTAAAAAAATGTTTATGAAAGACAATGTACAGCTTATAGACATATAAATCCACTGTTCAATTTCAATACAGTTATTTTGTATTGATTGCAATACAAATAGATTTGAATTTCCCACCCCGAACGGAACTTCTGCACGCACCGACGTCACCGGAAACTCCCCCGGTGACTCATCGAGTGCAGAGAATGCTGGCAGGAGGAAGAAAGAAGATGCGAAGGACGACGAACGACGATGAAGGACGACGACAGATCAGGTAAGGCTTGATTAACTAATATGTCCTATAGGTTTAGCTACCCAGAGTGTGACTGGGGGTTACCGCTTCCAGCTTCTTTTTTCTACCCGAGTCACACTTGGGGTTACCGTTTAGGAAGTTAAGATTGTGTTGCACAGTGCACACTGGTAAGGGAACAACGTATGTCGGGGACATGGTCCTTTATGATAAAATAAAAATGTCTCTACTTAGATATATATAAAAATTATTCATCATTAAATTGGTTCATTAATGGTTGATGAATTTATTCCATGGTGATTATTACTATTGTAAATGGAGAGATGGTATTAAAACCCTACATTTACAAATTAGAATGGCCAAAATGGAGGGAAGGGATCTCAATCAAATTTCTTAAAATTACAACTAATAACACCAGGGCAAATACACTGCAGAAACCAACGTGTTTCATAGCTTTAGGTTACTTCTTCTGGAGAGTTAGTAAACAAACTTCAAATCATTGATCATAAGATGGTATAGCACAATCATTGTCACAGCCTCCAATAGAACCAAGCAGCAAGTTTAACCCACTTTAGTAATAGCTGAAGAGATTTAAATAGAGGTAAACAGCAAAACTTCTGGGTTTTAAATATACTGCCATGGACATAGATGAAAAGATTGTAAGGTAGCTGGATGCTCAGGAATGAAAGGCTCTGACAACCAGGTCCTATCAATCTAATTTCTTAAATTTAGCAAAACGAAATAGTTTGAATAGGCTATTGTAATGTTTTAGGGAGTGCCAGTCTGCAAATAACCGGGTCACATAGCAAATATAGGAATGTTAGAAAACAACAAGTTTGTGAAGTTCCTTGTGTTTGTTATAGGGTCTTGCTTCACCTTGTAATCCTCTTGAATAGTAAAAAGGGACAGATAACAAAGACAAAGGATTTTTACCTGTCTGTGTTTAACCATTTACATAAAAAAGCATTAGGTCCATACACATACATTAGTATCTTTATAGTGTGGGATTATTTGTTTTAAATAAATAGCTGCTTTAGGAGACATCTTACCCAAACTGAGAGGTTATTGAAAAACAACCCCCACTTACATACTTCCCCCACTCTATTGGTCCCAAGAGTCTTGGACTCCTGTGACTCCCTCACCTAATGAGTGGCCATCCCCGGGGCCCAACATTATGTAAGGCAGAAGGAGGGATATCAATCCTGGATAGGTATCAATACAATAGAATTGAATGATGGTGTGGAGGGAAGATTGACATCAATGGATAGGGGTGTTGTTCATTTAAGAGAACCTGTCATTTAGCCCTGATTGGACAGCCAATCATGGCCAGCTCTTCTCCTATGAGTCCTATGGTAAATCTACCTCAAGAGACACCTCTAATGCATAGGAATGTAAATCCAACACATGTTATACTGGGGTCTGTGTCACTTATCTGCTTTATATTTGGTTTTTTTGTTTTATTCATATGTTAACAATATTTTTTCTCTGTTTAAGGATTCAGATGAATACTGAGATGTTGAGTTTCTCTTTGTGACTGGAAATATGCGGACTATGAAGGCGTTGTACAAAATTATATGGACAAATACTTGAACTTCATAGATTTACTTTCAGACTGACAAGATAAATTCCAAATATAATACAATGACACAGAATTTAATTTTAAAATGCTGAAGAACTTAAAATATTTGAAAGTACTGTACATATTTTTTTATATTTGACAAACTATTAATTGATTAGGTCACTCTTAGTGTCTTGTACAGTTCCGTACATTGTTGAACACCAGCTATATGACTAGAATCACACCTATTAACATGTTTCGTTTCTACTGCTGGGAGATATTTCTTACCTGGAAAAATATTGTCCGTGAAAGACTACATCTTAGAAGATTTCTTTTGTATACATTCAACACAACTTGAATGAATGCCAGTGAACAACTGATTACAACCAAAGGGATAACCAAACTGAAAGAACGTCTAATGAAGTTTACTGATCCTTAGATATGGTGGCTATTTTTTTGTTCACCAATAACATTTTCTGTTCTGTAAATTACTAATCTCAATTACAAATTATTAAGCCCCCATGTAATGGGCTTGACATGTTTAAAGTCCAGGTATGGTTCCCCCCATAGAGCACAAAAGTTTGTAAAGGAATGATGAATTCAGCATCCTCAAGGACTGGTAAGCTGCAATATATTAAATTTGATGTCTTTGGGTGTAGATCACTTGAGGATTTTATTGAAGCTCATATGTAGATACTTATGTGATTCATCTAAGCACTAAGCACACTTTAACAAGGTACAGGATATTCCTGGCCTTTGTTGTTTCCATCACCAAGCAGTATTTGTTGACATTAGATGTATAATATGAAGCAGTTTGGCCTTGTTAAACCTTGTATACAAAATGGCATTCTTTACCCTCTGCATTACCTGACAGATCTATTGTGTCTTATATGACTTCAGATTCATCTTAAGGTATTTTTTATTTAATATTACGTCTGTATGCGGTAAATTATTATTCGCTTGTGTATGAAAGTTTTTAAATACAAACACTGCTACCAATATTACTAAATCAGTGTTTCTCAATTGGGGTTCCGTAAATTTCTTCCAGAGGTTGCTGGGGGTTCCCTGAGCAATGAGCAATTTGTGACTCTCAGGTCAATTAGAGACACCAATGATCTTTTTGTCTATCTGTAAGTGACATTCTTCCTACTGGCCAGCAATGTAAGAGATATTGTTCCCACCATCACACTAGTATACTGTGGGTTGTGGATATAGTAAATGTAGCAGAGGTTCCCTGGAAGTTACCTTTTTAAGGGTTTCCCCATGGAAAAAGGTTGAGAAACACCTTACTAAATCAAATATACATGTACTAAATCAAATATACATATTGGAATCCCCTTAATTTATCTGGCTTCACAAGGATTTTTTGGCTAGGAGTCGATTAATTCAGCAATACCTGAATTTTCTATGTTGCTGACATGATGTACAAAGTTTTCTTTAGCAGTATTGAATTCCATAATTTATTTTATCTTTTAAATAACAAGAAATACAAAGAAAAAAAGTGTGTTTTATTACAAAGTATCATAAAGTTATATACAATGCAGATGAGGCTTTTAATTTTTAAATGCTTGCAACCCATTTGGACTGGGCTACATTTTCACAAAATACGCTCTTTTGTAAAGCAGAGAATCTGACATTCATCAATATTCTCTGATGAATAATCACTGCCATTTAAAGAGCCTGGAAAAATCTCTACTAGAGAATGGTGCTGAATGTCAGATTTACTGCTCAATAGACACCAATGCGTTGTCATGCATTAAGACAGTCCAATAACACACTATAAAAACACACCTGACCCTTTAACATAGGGCACCACAATGCATGGTATGTGCTTGTTTGTTGAGGTGCCAGTGTACCACATACTACCACTATGGAAATATTTCAATGGGTCCTTGCACATTAAAAAAAACTGCTTTGTGTAAATATTAGGCCAAAAATTAGACAAAGCAAGAAAATGAAAATGTAATTAAGAATAATTATAGATAACATGGGCTTAGTTAAGGGCTACATAGGAAAAATGTATTTAATTTTTTACTTTTAGGTTTGCTTTAGTAAGGTAGATGCAATAGGCTTCATTTACAAACACCAGTCAGTCATGTGACTTCAAGTTTTAAATTAAAGTTTAAATTAGACTGAACAGAAAATACCTATGAAGAATGAGGAATTTGCTATTGTAAATTGCGCCTAATGGGGTTTACACCTACCTCTACATTGCATCGCTCCCCGCCGGGCAGCAGTGATTCTTACACAACCAGCATCTGCACATGTGATAGCTGGTAGCAATGAGTAATACTAGTACCACTCACTGCTGCTCCTATTCATTTGCTATGGGGCTGCTGCAGGGCTGAGAGGCCATGGTTTCTGGTATGAGTAAGTGGTAAATGCCCCACAACCTCACCATCAATGTGAATTTAGCCTAGGGGCCCTGTCATGGCATTTTTGTAACAGATTTAATTGTGACTCTGCAGTGTTTTACAACAATTACTGATTTAATCTCTGGCTGCAAAAGAAAAGAATGACGCTTTTTTAGCTAAGCCCAGTGATTAGCAGCTAAGTTTATAATAAGGAATGAAAAACAATTGTTGCTGGCAATCCTTATACTGATCTGCAACGCTACCAAAATGCAAAAAAAGTTATTTTTTAGCAAATAGCTATAATTTTCCTGGCAAGAAAGCATTTAAAATAATAAAGGATTGCAGCCCATGAATTGCCTGTATGACATTGCTCGAACTTCTGATTTAGCCAATCACAATGGGTTTATTTTTGTTTGCATTTTACCAAGCACTGGCTTTGTAACATTTGGTATACTGATCAGTGTTATATGGTTAAAAAAGTTGCTCTGGTACACACCGATCAAGATCTCAGTTTTCAAATTAACAGTGAGGACCAGCGGCTGTATATGTGGGAGTGTGTCCAGCGAGCAACCAGCGATTTTAATCTCTTGTTGCTGAGGGATTAAATTGGAAGCCCAATTAGGCTACAGCTAGACATATTTTTATAGTGGATTAATGATTGCTAAACAAATGGAACAAATGACCACCTATGCAGTGAACTATACAAGTAGCATGTACTGATCAATTGCACATGATTGGACTTGACAGTGTTGCAGACTGATTGCTCTTTCATGCTACATGTGTATCTTGGTCCACACTGAGCCATGCTGATCCAAACAATTATTACTAGTGATTTATTAGAGGGGTTAGCCTACTTAAAATCTTCAGTCTACATCTAGATCCCTGGTAAATCTCTGCAGCAAGACATTAAAATCGCCCATTAAGTTTTTGTGCTTGTTTTGACTTGATGCTGTAACATTTTGTACATAAGAAAAATCTATTATACTCTATGTTTATTTATACAATATGTAATTATTAAATTCATCCAGAAATCTTGTTTGTTTTATTTTCACATACTTTTCTTTTTGTTTGTAAAATCTTCTATCTGTTCAGAGTTCTAAAAAATGTACTTCTTGCTGCACTGATAAATGTTCTCTAAATTACACTGTTTTTAAAGATTATAGCTTTAACAGAAATGTTTATAACAGTTTTTGGGAATATCTAAATAAAAATATACATAAAACACTCTATAATATGTTTGATACATATCTTTGATAATAGAAAGAAAACATACATGAGGATAACAAAATGATACATTTTAGTGGAGACTGATAATTCTCTTGCTCTTCCAAGTTTTATCAGCATTGCCCCTCCCACCAGTCAATCAGGAGATAGTCTCTTACTCGCACTTGGATATTTAATTGGCTCAGACACACCACTCAGCGTTCCTTCATTGTGTCCCCACTAATAATGAGCCCCCTAGCTCTGCTGAGCATTTCCTATACACCTGCTGGCTAAATAAGTGCTTTCCCAGACCAGCTCCCGTGTTAATCCCTTGTTGCCAAATCTGTTGGTCCCTGTCTGTTCCCTTGTGCTGTTCCAGTGTCACCCATGCCTCCTTTGTCTTCAGTGACCCCCATGTCACCTGTGTCCCCTGTGTCTTTGGTGACCCCGTGTCACCAGACTCTATTCCTTGGATTTCTGGAACTTGACCCCTGCCTTTGTTCCCAACCTCACTTGCGTACTGCCTGCCTTGACCCCGAACTTCCTTGGGTGTTCTCTGCTTCCTGATTCGGTACCGCACATTGTACTGTAACCTGGCAGCAGCCTGCAGTGCAACTTTCTCACCTCTAGAGGCTCTGGAGAAAACCAAGCTGTTACGTAGACTCTGTCTCTTGGCCCTTCACGACGTCATTAAGCTATCAAAAGTGCCCCCTTTTGGTTCTCACGCTCTAAGCATGACACTGTACAGTGAGTTAACTTAATCAGCCTGGGACAGAAAGTGTATTACCTGCAGTATTATTAGGTTAAAATAAAAAATTATCATTGAGGTGTATTTTTTATTTGCTGATGGACAGGTTTCTTTTAGAATTTAGGGAGGTTACATCATCCCAATCCAGTCAATGAAAATAGCTGAAGACTCAAAACCTGGAAAAAGATTGAGTGAACACAAATAAATTATTAGACTACAACTGAATGACTGCAGAAATATTCATAAAATGACCTGAATATTAGGGAGGGTGATAATTTTTGGACAGGTCCCCTTCTTCCAAATTCTGATCTGTGCTGGTAACCTCTGGCTTAATTTATTGACGTAATAATGGCACACGTTGAGTATGTTAATTACACAGATAGTGTAATTTCAAGTAGTGTTTTTGTGCTCTCTCTATAGAATGTGAATATATATTTCCCCTATACTGAATGCACATACATCAATATGATGTAGAAGTGTTGCGGCTGGATGCAACCATACTATGTAGATGGTTTGCAAACATATTTCCAGATACAATTTATATGCCACTAACAATCTAAATGATATGACATTCCCATCACTGCTCTTATTTCCATTCCCAATACCCTTACATTCTGTCTTCAGTCTGCAAGGTGTCTTAGGCTCTGGTGTCTTCTTTCCCTGGTATTTATAGCTGCTGGATACTGTGTCTGTGTCTGTTTCAGGTCCCCTCCTCACCACAATTTTTTCTCTTTTTTATGGAACCATTAAATGTGTCTACAGAAAAGTTTGCTTAACATTCCTCTCTACAATAATAAATTTACTATCTCCCATAGAGAGGTTATCTTTTTACCTTTTCTCCTTCAAGTCATGTACAGAGATCATACTTTTACTGATCACAATAATTTAGCTGATATGACTTTAGCTGGCCATACACTAGGCAGTATATCCAACTGATCAATACTTGGCAGGAGCTACAATTAAAAATTGCTTCCATATTGCCTCTTTCTCATTTCTTGTTTTTTTTTATTGTTCCGGTAAAATCAATCGAAGTTCAGATCAGTTAGCAAACAAGTGGATGGTGACTCGAATACCTAAAGTGGATTGCTGCAGTCAACAAAGAGTTAATTGTTATTATGATTGTCATATTGTCAGCGAAGACAACATTGAGATAAATTTGTTTCCCAACCGTACAATTGTTTTATTTTTTGTTTGGAATATTTCTTCTAATATATGACCAACAGTATAATTTTCTCAATATGTTTTTTCATGTAAATTCATATAAATCTTATTACTACTTAAACTGTTTAAACATAATGCTAGCATGTATAATTTGTATGTATGTGTATTATATATAATACAATATAATGGTTGTGTTTTACAGCTTCTTTTATTAGCTGATAATGAATTTTGGGAAAATGAGTGTGGCATTGTGTTCAGCACCACTTTTTCATGCTTCCCATATGGTTTGGGGATTTGTCAGCCCTTTGTATTATCACAGAGCTACAGAACATCCTCTATTTTCAATAGCATAAAGGGGGGTGTTTTTTAGTTCACAGAGAAAGCTGTCAACAAAGTAACATTTATAATGTCTAAAAATGATTTTATCTAAATGCTGCAGTTGGATGTCTGAAATGTTTCCTGTAATTTAATATTATATCTAAATTATCTATATGTTTTTATGAATGAAAAAAAATATTTTTAAATATGTGTTCCTCCAGAGATTTCATACTATATCATATTACAGTACATGTTATAATATGTGCTGTCATGTTATGCATCCAATTATTAAAACAACATAAATATTTTGGAAATTGATCATTATTAATATATATATATATATATATATATATATATATATATATATATAAATAAAATTGTACGTATGTATGTTCCACTATCACTCGAAAACGCATGGAGACATTTCAACCAAACTTACCATATATTTGACTGAGACTCATGTATGTGCACCTTTCATCTTTGTACAGTGCTTTGCTATATGTTACAGCTATATTTAGATGAAACGCATGGAGACATTTCAACCAAACTTGCTATGTTTCACCATCACTAGGAAACACATCGACACATTTCAACCAAACTGCTAGACATATGACTCATACTCATGTGAGTGCACCGCCGGTATTTGTACAGTGCTGTGGTATATGTCAGACGTATATTTGCATCTATGTACGGTATGTATGTGTGTATGTATTGCTCAGCACGGTGTGGCTTTTTTAAATATATTTTTAGATACTTTTTTTGGACTATAATATGAGATTGCAATAAACAAATACCCGGGCAATGCCGGGTAATCAGATAGTCTATATATATAAAATTGGATGTATGTATGTATGTTCCACCATCACTTGAAAACACATGGAGACATTTCAACCAAACTTGATAGACATATAACTCAGAATCATGTGAGTGCACCGCTGATCTTTGTACAGCGCTGTGGTATATGTCAGAGGTATATTTGCATGTATGAATGTATGTGTGTATGTTTTCCTCAGTGACAGTGTGCCTTTTGCTTATATTTTTTCATACTTTTTTTTGGACTCTCTTACAAATTTCTGGTCTGTAATAATGCCTTTGAGAAAACGTAAGGCAATTGGCCGAGTGCAAATGCAAAAAAATTAAACAACACCTTAGATAAGAAAATCAGTATAGCTTTATTTGATTCCTTTTCCTGTATAATATAAGATTGCAATAAATAAATAATCGGGCAATGCCGGGTAATCAGCTAGTATATGTGTATATATATATATATATATATATATATATATATATATATATATATATATACATACACATAATATTACACTTACCATATAAGCCAACACCACCACTCCATCCCGGGTAACAATGTGACATCAGTGGCCCCCTCTTATTGCCAATGCTTTTATCTTTTCTTCTGATGTCAGTGCCACCATGATTGGCTGCAATGACAAGCGGAGAACGTACAGTACACATGCACAGCTCAGTGTACAATAAGAGAAGAGAATCATTAGTAGTCATACCTAATCCCTTCTGTCATAAGGAGCTACCTGTCAGCATTCTTTTCTAAATACACTTTAACTACCAAATTATGTGACAAGCTGCTTGGCATTTCTTTTTTTTTAATCCAGACATGGCTCAGATTAGGAAAAGACAATGGCTCCTCTGAGTGATACGCCATTTATAATACAGAGAGAGTGAGTGAGTGTTTGGAATTCTATGCAATGGTTGTCTGGTAAATATACTAGGATATACCCCTTTTGTCTAAATAATTTATATTGTAAAGAAGTTAATTGGATTCATAATTTTTTCCTCTTTCCCAACATATATATCAATTGTTGGAACAGGCATATAAAAAAGTTGAGCCTTCTGATGAAGCCAAAAGGGGAAACACAAGAACTTGAACTTTAAGAACTTTTAGAGGCAAAGAATTGTCTGGGGAAAGTGTCCCACAAAATATTGTTATGCTTTGGAATGTTTTATTTAATGTTGTATATACATATGTAAATTCAATAAATTATAATAATTTTTATTTGTATAAAGTAAATGGAGTTGTGTCGCCTAAACAATCCCAAAAAAAACTAAAGTTCAGTTGTAATTATCCCTATAAAGTGCCATCATATTATGCAGCAGTGTTCAGTATATTGGGGCTGCAGGTGACAAACCCTATAATATACATACAATGTCACAGGATGGAAGGAAAAGTCTCCAGTACAGTTTAAAATCTAAGAGGTGGGGAGAGCAGAATACATTCTACTTTTATATAATTTATTTTTTCACTGCTGCCCTCGTGTGGCAATATCGAGTAAAGCAGTCCATTCTCTAGTTTGAATGGCAGTATGAAATGATTATTATTTTTAATTACATCTAAAGTTGTGTACATGTAAAACATACAGTTTTTTATGAAACACGTTTTGTATTTTTTTTTTTGTTTATGTCAGTTAGAAAAGGTATCATCCAGTAAAATATACCGCGGGACATTTATCTATTTTGTCACACAGCATGGAAACATTACAAGGTTACAATTTTAGAAATACTTTTTTACTCTAAAATAACCCTGATAAAAAAATGAAAACCCACCCCAGCAACTTCTTAATTCTGAAGCTGTTGAAACTGAGTGAAAATCTGTCTTATATTGTTTACTGGAAGGCTGATTTGCAACTGATTGTCCCACTAATTGGCTAAATAAAAGCCCCTCACTATGTTTTATACTAAATATGTATATGTGTATGTAAAGATAATATATGTCCACAATAAAGAAACACAAGTATGTTTTATATAATACACCATTTATTAATGCAAAAGAAAAAGCTCAGTTTCAAAAATAAAAACAATAACTACGTGGGGGCTGGTGGATTTGACTACTTGCCCAAACTCTTCCTACTACTACACCATGATGGAAATCACAGCAAATTCCATCTGCAATGTTGTACAGATAGCTCTCCCTCAAACACACACACACAAATACTGATCTGACACAACCAGTAGATTCTAATATCATCAGAAATAAGTCTACAGAAACACAAACTGTGCATTCTGATATCATCAGAAAGAAATCTACAGTGATACAATTAGTACATTTCTTTTTTTAACATTTTTATTTTTATAATTCAGCATCCAATAATAACAGCATTTTGATATAGAAAAAACTTGTTGATATATCACAACATATAAATGACATGTACACATCTGCAAAACAATGATTGGACTAGGGATAAGTGAGAATGCCTCTGTCATTCTCGCCAAAATTTCCTCGAACTTCCAATGGTTCCGCAAAATTTTGGCGGAAGAGGAAACTAAAACAGGAGGATTCCCAGAGCTGCATTCAGCCCTGGGAATCCTCCTGTTCCCGCGACTCCCAGGCACTAAAGGTTAATTAACCTCTAGTGCCCCAGGGATCGCACACTCCTCTCAATGATTGCAGCCACGGTCGTAACAAACTATCTAAAGGCCGGAGTTTGCCGACCCCTGCTCTAGGGGATGAGATGTAAAAAAGAAGGTTGTCCAGATATGCGGACACTTTATGTTCCACCTTCTGGAGTCTGACACCCTGTATATTGGTATTGTTTCTTACATGACTTAAAATTGGTTCTATTATCAGAGTATACAGTAAGGGCGATTAGGGGCACCCCTGTCTAGTTCCATTACTTATATTAAAGGGCCGCGACAATGAACAATTCATTTTGATTTGTGCTGTAGACGCAGAATAAAGAGACAGAATCCATTTTAGAAAATTGGGTGGTAGACCTATATGTCCATCCCAATCCCAATCTACCTTATCAAACGCTTTTTCTGCGTCAGCTGCTAGCAGGATCACGGTCACGTGCCTCCCGCCCAGGCAAAAAACCTCTCTGATCAGCATGGATAATCATTTGTATTAGTAGCATGAGGCGTCCAGCCAGGATAGAGCTGAATAATTTCAGGTCACAGTTTAGGAGATTGGTCTGTAACTGGAGCATGAGTTGGGGTCCTTATCAGGCCTTTAAATCAATGAAATCTGGGCAGTCAAGGTGTCTCTAGGGGGCATGTTCCCGCTAGTTAGGCTAATAAAAGCCTCCAGATATTTCTGAGATAGTACAGGGAGGAAGCTTTTATAATAACGGAGAGTCAGGCCAACCGGCCCACAATCAGTACATTTTAATACAACTAGAAATATGTCCACTGAGACACAATTAGTACCATACTGACACATCTGCGGGGTTGAAAGTAGTATTAGGGTACCAAAATATGTTTGCAGAGACAAAGCTAGGACTTTACTTATATGATCAGAGACATGTCTGCCGAGACACAATGAGTACTGCCTGTCAGCCATCTCATCATGAATGTCTGACTGATTTCTGAAACTCAAACCCCCTTCACATTCCGAATCTCCCCGACACATTCCTAACTGTTAACAACACTGTTTTACGTTTCTTCCCTTAGGCACGTTGTCTTGGCGTCACCTTTGATTCTGCTCTCTCATTTACCCCCCATATTAAGAACAATTCCAGGTCCTGTCACTTTCACCTACGCAACATCTCCAAAATCCGCCCCTACCTGTCCACTGAGACCACCAAACTCCTTGTACACACTCCTATCATCTCTTGTCTGGACTACTGTAACCTCCTCCTCTCTGGTATTCCACTAACCCGACTCTCCCCTCTACAATCTATTATGAATGCTGCAGCCAGACTCATCCATCCTTCCCACCGCTCTTCTTTTGCTGCATCTCTTTGTAGTTCTAGTCATTGGCTTCCATTTCACCTTAGAATCAAATTCAAGCTCCTGCGCTTTGCCTTCAAATCCCTACACAGTTCTTGTTCCACTTACATTTCAGACCTGATAGAAAAATTTTCCCTTAGTCGCTCTCTTCAATCCTCCAATAACCTACTAATGACTTCTTCACGCATAACCTCATCACACGCATGGCTCCAAGACTTTTCTAGAGCTGCCCCGATTCTCTGGAATGGTCTTCCCCGTTCTATTCGGCTTGCTCCTACTTTCTGCTCATTTAAAAGAGGGCTCAAAACCCATTTATTTAAACTTGCCCACCCGTCTTCTTCTGTCTTTTGAAACTGTCACTACTTCCAACCATTCCATATCCCCCCTCCTATTGTGTGTTACTTCCTTTTCTGGGTGTGCAGAATTGTGTGTCCCCTACTGTTAGCTGTGGTTCCTTCCACCAATCATTATATCAATCACAACATCACTACAGTACACTGCAGCTGGCGGGAGGAAGCACAGTATGCAGCAGGGGACACGCTCTCTGACACTTCCAAAATAATTCACTCACTGCCCATGCATACACATCAAACGTAAGTGTTTCTTTTAAAGGGCCATACTGCTTTTAGTTCTTGATCCTGTTGACAGCATAATTTTTGCTAAACTATATGCTTAAACTTCTTGCTATAGATGAAGGTTTTATTGACACCTATGTGAGATAAACGGCTAAATATGGCTTTTTTTTTTACATTAGGCTGGAATCTATACCAGAAGAAAGATCGACATAAACAAGAAGAAATAACCCAGAATGTATGTTTTTACCTTAAAAATGTACCAACATAATGAATGCATTGGCCTTGATTTATTAAAGCTCTCCAAGGCTGGACAAGATACACTTTCCTCAATGATGCAGCAAACCTGGAATGGATTTCTTCAAAGTCATTTGCTAGTACATGCTGGATCACTCAGCTTCACACATGAAAGTGTACCTTCTCCATCCTTGGAGAGCTTTAATAAATTAGGGCTATTTAGTGCAATATAAAAGCAGTTACCTTCTTTTCTAGGAACCCATTACACTCATAAGTAACACTCATTTATGGAATTTGTCCATAGGACAATAGTCAGCTGCTCACAAGTTTAATATATATGGACATTGGTCAGATCACATCCATTGAAGCAATGTGGAATACAGTATGTAGAAGAAAAGTTTCTTGCTGGTATGTATATTGTATATAGTTTATTTTATTATTCTATAATATATAACATGATAAAGCTCATGTCAAGGAGTGTGGTTACTCGTGAGGGCAGCATGATGGCTTAGAGGTGTGTGCCCCGGCCTTTGCAGAGCTGGATTCCAGGTTTGAATCTCGGCCAGGGCACTATCTGCATGGTGTTTGCAGGTTCTCCCTGTGTTTGTGTGGGTTTTATCTCAAAAACATGCAGTTTGGTTAATTGGCTTTGCCCCAAAATTAACCTTAGACTATATTAAAAGACATGTGACTATGGTAGGGACAATAGATTGTGATCCTTATCCTTGTACCTGAAATATAACATTCTTCCTGCACATGAAAGAGCCCCTTTGAGGGACAGCTAGTGACATGACCATGGACTTTGTACAGCACTGCGTAATATGATGGTGCTATATAAATACTGTGTAATAATAATAGAGTTCAAACCTACCCATAGTATAGATTGCACACATTCTCCACATAGGAAAAGTGATAAACTGCAGAGTAACAATGTCAATGTGCAAAACTCCAAAAAATGCACCCCTATTGGAGCCTTGATTAGTCAATTTTGCTTCAGATTTCTACGCCCTAGGCCCTCCAAAAGGCTCAGATTGGTCTTTTCTGCTCCCTTTTTAACCTGGGATTGGTTAGTTTTGCCTCAATGTTTACTGCCAAAATAGGTTCTTTATGAGCTTCTTCTTAAGCCATATTAAACTGCATACTTACCATTGTTTATAGGCACCTGTGGATTTTTTGCAGCACATATAGTCTTGCAGGAGCCAGTCACCTTCCCCTTCATCCTGTCAAAGTTGTTCTATTGGTTACATCACCTTTCCATCATTACTAAAGCTCCCACATGTGAATGTGAAACATTATCCTAGATGAAATCCCTATCAACATAAGTCAGTGGCTGAGTGAATGTCTGTCAAACAGTGCCATTAATCATCCTGAAAATTCATCCAGAATGCAGCCAATCATTATCCTTGTACCTGAATTATAACATTCTTCCTGCATGTGAATTTGCAATTGTGAAAATGCAAGCGTCTCATCGCAGCACAATTTTCTTGTGAGTGTTGTTAAAATTAAGCAGGACAAATCATCAATGATTCTATTTTTGAAGGGGTGATGATGATGGACTGAGTTGGACGGCAGTAAGAGATATTTCCTTGTCCTTAAACAACTTGGCAGAGATTTAGGTAGTTAATTATAAATATTCAAAAAAATGTTAGTATCCTATTGTTGGTATTGCAAACTACTTAACATAAAGGAAAGAGTTTGAAAAAAGTAGCATGTAGATTGTAGCTTTACTACAAGATTTTACAGCGAGAAGCATAATGCGGCTGGTTAGAGGTCTCACTATGCCAGTTGTGGAAGCTGGTCTTTTGCCCTTTGCAGACTTTCCATGTTTAGTTCCACACTGTGTCTTTGCATGGACACAGCCATCTTGGTAGAACATCATTCCTTATTTCAGAGCTGTTCCTGGCCATTGGAGATCTGATAACTGGTGTGCAATTTTCAAGAACAAAAGAATGAATGCAGCAGAAGCAGGAAGATCTTTCCTGGGCAGACTTTCAGTTACAGCTTCATGTGCAGCAGTGACTTTGATTATTTTACACTGCAGATAAAGCACTATTAGGTTTAAAGAATCTGAGTTTCTGAACACGGGAAGTGTACTGATATCTTTTAGGGGGAGTTATCACAAAAGCTCCTTTTTCAAGGTACTGCTTAGTCTAAGTTATCCTTTCTATATATTTACTAAACCATAACAAACCTTCACTTTTTGAGTACAGATTCACTTTAAGTGCTATAAGCATGTAAAAACAACAAGAAATGACTTTTCTATACATCCTCCATTTATAAAATAGAGCACTTGCTGTTCAAGTAGTGCATGTAGGAGGAAATCTATTGCATATTCTGATTAGTCTCCAGGGGACTGTAAATCAACATACTGCCTTCTCTACAAAGTACAAGATTTTATATTTTATCTAATTCCTGGGAATATACATAGACAACTGATTTTGTTAGGTTATTACAACCTGTTGTCTTTGGTATTTAGCAATAGTTTTTCCATGGGGAGGACGATCATATGCTAAAAATATTTGCAAAAGGTAGGTATCAAAATATAGTTAGATTTTATACTTACCCTAATCATATGATAGATTGCTGAGCTTGCTGTCACCGTTGTTTCAGGAATGAAGGTTAAATCCAGTCCATTGTAAGTGTCTTCTTGGTAGATTTTGGATGATCTGTTGTCCCTAAGATCTCACCAGAAGAAGCGTAAAATCATTGTCACCTAGGTGCTGAGGGCAGAAGGGTTAAGTAACCATAAAATTTGGTTTTTTTCTTTAGAGGTAACAGTCCTTAATTTGTAATGCAAAGTTTGTTTTATAAAGCTTGTCTCCTAATCCTTCCCCAATCCATTTAGGACATATTTTTCTATCTTTTTTTTATGTAATTTTTTCTGATTTTTTTTGTCATTTGAACAGAAGTAAAGAATACAAACAGAGAAAAGTACAAACTTCAGTATTAACAAAATCAAGTGTCCAGATAGCCAGTCCAAAAGAAATCCCTAGCAAGGAAATATGTTTGCATACAGGCATTTTATACAATAGGGATAACAGCAGTACAAGGGGATATACTTTTATTGAATAGTTGTAATTGTTTCACAATAGCAGTAATAGAGTATCCTTTATTTACAAAGTTTTCTATATTCTGGTATGTTATGCAGCATTCTCATTAACACTCCCAACAACAGGAAGCTTGGACTGTGCATGCATTCCAGAAACCTTATTGGAGAAAAGCTTTGGAGGTACACAGGGAATGGAAGGGGCAGTACATAATGTAACACAGAATAAAGGACAAGAATTGGCAAACAAACAAAAAAGTTGATTTCTACACTTGCTCGACCGTATCAGAGCTACACATTAGTAATAATCTTGGTTAGATGTGTGCAGAGTAATATGGGTTCCAGTCAGACCATATCATCTGGTTTTAAAACATATTTTTCTTTCTACATTCTACCTTCTACCTAATACCTTCTGTTGCATTTAATATTCCCCTGAATCTTCTGTCAGAGATTTCTCATCAATGTTTGCTTGGGTGCAAGATCAGCTAGCTGTGCCTGCTGAACCTTCATGGGCCCCTGGTGCAGATACCATTGTCTGCTGACTTTCTTCTGGATCCTGAAAGGGACCCTGCTATTGTATAGCCATTAGGTCCATGTGGCACATGTGGTGATAAGGACACCCAAAGAAGAGCCCTGCCCTGAAGAATAGAAAAGACATGAAAACTCACGTGACCACAGATTCAGATTAGCAACAGGACATTTGGATGGAGATTTTGTTGTTTCATACAAAAGCAGCCAAGATTTTAGCTTTAAGTATTATTAAAAAAAATTATAATATTGATGTTTTTTCAAACAGGAGAAGGGTTATCCGCATAGCACCCCTTTAGTATAGTGAGGTCTCGTTAGGGTTAAGGGTAATCTTAGTGCATTCTGGACAGATGTAGAATTAGTTCTCCTTGGGGAGTGGTGGTTGGCCATATTCTGTCATGGAAGGGGGGCAACCCAGCTTTGGTTAGATAAAGGCTAATTACTACCCTGGTGCATTACTTGTTTGGACCTATTCCAATGATTGGCACCTTTTTGGGCAGGCTTCTGACAAGGTAAATATATGAAAAACTGAGCCAAGTTGGCCTTCACCATGGAATACTAAAGAAGCTAAGGGATTTAGGGCAGGAAGGCCCTGCTGCCCCGGGGTCTGGCTGGGCCGAAGGATAAAGTTTGGACCATTGAGGGGATGGCTAGATTCCCTGTGGATAAGGACTTGAAGAAGCTAAAGGATGGGCACCTGAAGAGAGATACTTAGAACAAGATTCAGAGGGAAACACAAAGCTTTGAGGATATTCACTAATAATACACAAAACACTAATATTACACAATATATACAATAAATTCTCTAAAATCACACAATATACACAAATATTATATTGTAGAGACCACAACATCCATAATGATTAGTTTTTAGGATACCTAAATAAAAATAAAAAAAAAATATTTTTGTGGTGCACTTTATCCATAAACGCTGAAGAACACAAAAAAACAAAACTGATTACATAATACCTGAAGTAAATGCATTATTCAATATTCTAATGACATTCCAGGGTAGCTGTTAAAGATTAAAGACCTTTTAAAAATCTGGTCTGTCAGCAATCCACCGCTATTTGTTTATGAAAGTCTTTTTATGAGAGGAAAAAAACACTGTCATTTGCAGATTTTCTCACTGTGGTTTTTTATGAATTGTAAAGTGTGTTTAGTCAAGGAAGAATCACTAGTTAATTCTTTTGTTTTTCTTTTTCTTGCCAGTGCAATTGTTTCAGCATCCTGTACACCTGGAATCAACCATGGAGCTGTTTATCATGTATCACACAAAGGCTACAACACAGGCTGGTAGTTCAGACACCTTGAAGTGGATTTAGGAAAACTTTTTGGAGCAGACAAGAGTTAAAATCATTTGTCAACATATTTGTATGTGTCTTTATTTTCAAGTAGCTTCATCCCCTGCTTGTGTTACTGACCCAACATGAAATTAGAGGAAATCTCTGAAAAAAGTAGGGGAATTCCTAAACTGTTTTCATGAGAGTTATTGTGCCAAGAAGAAGCGCAGATAGCAATACCATACATGATGGGAACTAAGAATCTTTCTAACATTCATTGCATTTAAAGAGTTCAGGTGCTTTTTTTATCAGGGCTTGGAAGCTGTATTTTAGGGGTCAGCAAACTTTTTTAGCTACTGGGCCATTTTAGCAGGTCAAAAGGGCACACCAGGCCAGACTTTCTCTCAAATCCCGTGCTGATGGCCCCCACCAGGAACTCTGCTGAAAGGAAATCCTTCTCCTCCACAATGCATATGGAGGAGAGGGTTTGTCCACTTACCCCCACATGTGGCTCCAGAGCTGCGGGTTACCGATCCGTGCCAGGTGGGATTAGGCGATCGACCGGGGGGGTGGTGGGGGTGGGCGTTAGGCCAGAACAGACTACTGGCTAGGCCGTATCTGGCCTAAAGGCCGGAGTTTGCCAACCCCTGCTGTATAGTCTTGGAATAGTTGCTTGTGGCACAAAGTAGGTTATGTAGTGAGATGGACTCACATTGTCCTTTGAAAGTTCTGAAACATTTAAACCCTCATGCTCTGACTTGAATATGGAGAACAAATACATATATCTCAAAGAGATTCATTATATTATTGAACCTTGGAACACTGGAAGATTCCCAAGCTCTGGTTAGTTCATGGATGCCCAGGATGCAGGGTAATGGCTTTAGGAGCTAAAATGTGAAACCAAGGCTACATCAACAAAACAGGAGGAGGGGGTTCTGTTCGATTGGGACCAGACTGGTGTGTGTTAAATTCTTGTTCATTGGCAGATTCCTGAAAACTTGTGAAATGGCAGATTTTTAAGCATCTCTTTATCCATCTCTAGTAATTAGCTTAGATTTTACTATACTATACAGGTGCTTGGGGGGACGGTGTTGAGAGTTCTTTGGGGATCAGTATAGTGGCCTTTTTCATTCAGTGACTGTCAGTATTGTTGGGGGGCTACAGCGAACTTCCTTATGGGGAAGGGGAAACACTGGGTAGGGGCACCTTCATGGAGAAGTGTCCTCCCAAACCTAAAATTTTTCTCTAAAGCTGAGTGGTTTCCAGCTGAATCTATCATCATACAATATGTACAATACAATAAAACTCCCATGTAAACAGCCCTGTTGCACCCTAACATATTCTAGATTCTATGTGGTATCAGAAACTAAAACTTATATCTTACCATTAAAA
Organism: Pyxicephalus adspersus; assembly: GCF_032062135.1. Classification (NCBI taxonomy): domain Eukaryota; kingdom Metazoa; phylum Chordata; class Amphibia; order Anura; family Pyxicephalidae; genus Pyxicephalus; species Pyxicephalus adspersus. Next base: position 32,083,552 of record NC_092868.1, on the reverse strand, counting down.
CTTATATTTTACCATTATTATGAATATATGATTAAGTTAATAATGTTTACTCCTTTGGGAGTAATGGGGATTGGTTTTGTGTATTATTAAAATATGAAGAAATAAATGAAAACTGCTGACCAAATCTTTTTATTTTTTTTAAACCGGTAAAAAGTAATTTGTTGGTTTTGCAATAGTACGCTGTGTAATATGTTGGTGCTATATCAATACTGTGTAATAATAACCCACCAATATCTCTAAATAACCCTGTACATAGCTTTCACATAGTCTATCCTTCCTTTCTGAAGAAGAATGCAACTGCTAGAAAGCCATATGTTGTCCCATAAGGGAATCAAAACTACTTTAGGATTTCCTTAAGTGCATTTCATCTGCAAAATATTGATATGTCTGCATCTTATCTTTGCAAAATTAATATTTCATATACCTGTAATGGAAAAATGCTCACAAGATATTTTCAGAAGGTGATCAGTACTATTGTGCATGTGTTACATATAAAGCATCTATTAAGAATGTATTATTTTTATTATTATTATTATTATTACATGTAACACAGCACTGTGCAATCAATAGGGGTTGCGCATTACAAAGTGCACACTTAACAAGTAAAAACAATGTATAATACTTCTTCTGTCTTTTGAAACCGTCACTACTTCCCAGCAATACATATCTCCCCTCCTATTGTGTGGTAATTCCCCTACCTACTAGATTGTAAGCTCTTCGGGCAGGGTCCTCTCCTCCTGTGTCACTGTCTGTATTTGTCTGTCATTTGCAACCCCTATTTAATGTACAGCGCTGTGTAATATGTTACCGCTATATAAATCCTCTTTATTATTATTATTAATAATAATAATAATAATAATAATAATAATATAATACTTTATTAAGGACACAGCACATCCATCTTTATTAAACAAAAACAAAGCATCTTATAATGCTCAGTATATTTCTACTTAATATATTTCTTTTTATGTTCTATACTTTACACACTGATGTAAATTTCTACATGGAAGGGAGAAAAAAAAAGATGCTGCAGAGCCTGTGGATTATTATTTATACTTAGCATTTATTTATATATATCCTCTGATTTTAAAATGTATTATATACAAACTAGAAGTGAAATAAAATCATGATCCAAACATAGTTATAAGGATTACAAATAAAAAAAAAACTTTATTTTTCACCCTCCTGCATCATTTCAGGAAATCTGCCAACCATAAAATCAAGTGTTCCCACCACACACCACCCCCAACCCTCCTGCATCTCTGCTGTAGCCAGATACGGCCATATTGACTATACTGTGCTGTCAGAGCTGCACCATCCAGGCAAAAATTACATGATATAAATAGATATATTCCAGGACAGCAGCCGGAGACCCCCCTCACCCCTCCCAGGCCATGGGCAGGAGAGAGCCCCCAGCACCCCCTGGGTTAAGTTTGGTAACACTGGCACTCGGCCTCCTGGGTAAGTTTTATGGCTAGTTCTGCATGCACAGCTGGATGTACATCTGCCGCAATGCACTGCCACCCTCTGCACACTTGTTTTTTTTTTTTTTATTAACCCTTTCCATGCCAAGATGGGGGTAATCTATAACGCCATTCATCCGTCACCTTGATATCTATTTTAAAAAATATTTTAATTCACAATACAGCATGCAGATAATAAAAAAAATTCCATTTTTTTATTTAATATAATAATATTGATTGCAGTGATGATAAAAATCACTGGATCGCCTTTATTTATTGCATTATATTTTATTATATCTCATCTGTTTTCATAAATATCAATATTTAGGATTTATTTTCTGCATACATTGGTCTAATAAAAAAATAAAACTGATGAGGATGTAGGAGTGGCCTTGTATTGGATGAATAGAGAGTGACGGAGAGAATTTGGGATTTTTTGGGGTAGGGGAGGGCTTCAGGTAGAGGAAAAACATTTACAATTTAATACTGATCTGCTCAGGACACTGTTATGTACACAGATTAATATTAAACACGATTTATATAGCGCCAACATAATACGCAGCGCTGGGGTTGATGACATTTATATATAAATCATATTGATCAACAATATGTATTGCATATGAAGATCATCATCAATTATACTTCTCTTTCTGTGTTAGATCCAAATCAGACGGCATACTATATTAATTAGTATTTTATAGTATATATATTTTTTGCTATAAACATATATATATATATAAAATATATATAGTATATATATAATATATATAGTATATATATTACTATATATAGTATCTATATATATATATATATATATATATATATAATATTCTCCAATTAACCAAAGGTCATCTGTTTCATGTCATCTGTGTGTCTGTACATGTGTGGCATGTGCATGCATGGGAGCATGCGTAAATACAACACACCCACAAAAATCACATATTCAATAGCCAGGTGTGCTGAAGATTATATAGCTTATATATAATGTTTTATAATTGTGCAATATTAATCATATTACAGAAATGCTGTTAGATTCAGCCCTCCCTGTTTAAATAAATGAGTTAAATGCCTGATATGGGCCCAATGCTGCAAACACTAACCATCTGCCCCACCTTCTACTGTAATGCAGTTTCCTCCCCTTTTTAACTTGACTCATCAGAGAGTAGATATTGATCTTTCAATAATGGAGTATCTGTTACAGTTATCCTTCTGATTTTGGAGCTTTGCAGGAGGGACATCAATAAAATGAGGCTCCATGAGAGAGCCCTTAACCCTTTCTGCGCCAGATACCCAATCTGCAATGTGCAGCAAAAAAAAGGCGTCCAGAATAAACCCGCAGTGCACCAATCACTGGGACAAAGTACAAGGGAGGGGGGTGAAGTGCAGAGAGGAGATCCTGCATAAGAAAAGACAAAGTTTGTTAACATAAAAAGTGCAACACAATATCAGAAATGGTTATCTTTAATCAATATCATATTCAAACGAGAGAAATGACACTGAACTAAAAGTGATGAAACCATTTGGTAAAAATGATCAGACTTTAAAAGTAAAAAGAAGTTTTTTTTAAAGAAGCAAAAATCACAAATACAATAAACCAATAAGCTGAATTATAATTGCATGTATATTATTATTATGCTGACCCTGCAGTATTTAGCAGGAATGGGCTCTGGTTTGTAAAAATCTGATTCAGTGTTCCTGGAAGTGCTGCAAGGTCACACTGATGCTGCACTTTAATAAAAGTGGAGAGAGGCTGACGCTGCAGATTTCCTTATGGCGCAGGGACAGGCTCACTGACAATGCAGTAAGTAAGGATCTAGGCTGCAGGAGGATTATACAAATATACACAGGAGTGCTGGAAGTGCACATATGAAATTATTTAATATCTAAGGATTACATTAAAACATTATCTGTATTAAAAGTCATTGCCTGAAAGGGTTTAAACTTGACATATATTTGTTGAACTGACAGCACCAACCCTCCTCTATAGTTTCAACAAAGTCCTACAATGAAAACCTTACCTACTGAAATCACATGCATTGAATATTCAGGCAATTGTTTTGCAACTTTAAAATCAGGAAATGTCTGGCAAACAAAGTTTTGGTGCCCAAGTATACTGTTCTAGTAAAATTACCAAAAAGAATAAAACTATTTATATATTGATATTAAATAACAACTGTATTCTGCTTCTAAATGGAGAAGGGGGTGAAAAGAAGGTGAGTTATAATTATCAATTAGCTGAACCTATCTGCTGAGTTGCACATTCAGCCCTAGGAACACTGCCTGTTTGTAACCAAACTTTAAAATAAATGCTTAAATTAAAGTTTAATCTGCTAATACTGGTTTGTTTACACTGTACCCCCAATCAACATACTAAAAGTAAAACGGTTCCATTTTGTAATACAAACCTTATTATTTATTGATTGGCATAATCAACATCATCTGTCAAGTCTCTGCAATGCAGGTAGATCATGGCTGGTGGGTAGGACCTGTAGAGCGCTTTACATTGCTTCCTGAAACAACTAGAAATTGTGGTGACACCCATATGTACCCCTAGGTACATATATGTTGCTGAGCCCATGATTTAAATAAATGAAATTAAAATAATGAAAGAAAAAGACCAAGGAAAGTTCATCTGAGGAGGGCTAGGTACTATCGGATATCCATCAAACAGGAAATAAGATGGGCTCCATCTGTTGTGCTGCAGGTTCTAATGTCCACTGTGAGAAGCTAATTGTGTATATGAAAATAATGATAAAGAGTAAGGCTGGAGTTCAGTTTTAAAGTTACTAAATGGTCTAAAAATACTAGAATAAACTGCTATGTATGCCTATGCTGTCCATGGTCCTGAAATATTGTAAAGTGCAAAAATTCATGACTCATTTAGCAAGAAATTAAAAAATTAGAATTATTAGTGTTAAATACCTTATTCAGACACTGAGGTTTTATATTTCCTAAACACTCCAGTAATATAATTTCCCCATGCTCATACAGGGAAGGAACCAACCTCATCCTACCGCATTCTCTATAATCCTTTAATTTTAAAAATAAATGGAAATTAAAATCCAAGGATAGTGATTGGAAACGCAGCCACTAACACTGACCTGCTCCAAATCGCCCTTTGTTTACACCTATCACTATCGGCAAGTGTCTTCCTAGGTACACTGGACATTTCTCTGAATCAGTGCATTACATTGAGATCATACCCACTTCTGTCAGCCCCCGGACACCCTAAGGTCAGCTATGGGCTCTGATAATTCATTCTTTCGCTCCATAAGTCTCCCATCTGTATCTTCTCTCCACCTACAAAGTGCACTCTGTTCTCAAAAACAATGTCTCCATTGGTGTCGTTCCTGCACTCTGTCATTTAAGAAATGCCTCTTCTTAGTGTCCCCCATTAGTGTTCTCCCCTACGTCATCTGTCGACTGCCTCCTGCATCATGCTATCAGAAACAGTTCCTCTGCCCCATAGGTGCCCTTCTTAACTCCATAAGTGACTCCCCACCGCAACATTTGTCCCTACCACCTGAACCTTGCTCTCAAAAACTGTTCCTCTGCTCCATTAGTGTCTTCTTTACCTTCATAAGGGTTTTCCTTGTGTCATCTGTCTTCGGCAACTTTGCTCGAAGAAACAGTCTCTTTGTTCCATTGGTATCCCCTACAACCCGCATCATGCTCTTAGAAAAAGTTCCTCTGCTCCATTGGTGCCCTCTTTAACTCCATAAATGCCCTCCTGCAACATTAGTATTTTCCTTGTGTCATCTGTCTCTTTCCACCTCCACTCTGCTCCAAGAAAAAGTCTCTTTGCTCCATTGTTGTCTCCTACATTTACCCCCTACCACCCACACAGTGCTCTTAGAAATAGTTCATCTGATCCATTAGTGCTCTCTTTACCTCCATAAATGCCCTCCTGCAACATTTGTCCCCTGCCACCTGTACCTTGCTCTCACAAACTGTTCCTCTGCTCCATTTGTAGCTTCATAATTGTTTTCCTTGCATCATCTGTCTCCTGCCACCTGCACTTTACTCTAACTCCATAACTGCCCCCTCTGCATCATTTGTCCCCTGCCACTTGCACCCTGCTCTCTGGAACATTTCTGCTCTATCAGTGTCTCTCTCTAACTCCATAGGCATCCCCCATACATCATCTGCCACCTGCACCCTACTCTAATAAAAAGTTCCTCTGCTCCATTAGTTTCCCCCACATTATCTGCCCCCTGTCACCTGCACCCTACTTCCTAGAACAGTTCCTCTGCTCCATTGGTTTCCCCCACATTAACTGCCACCTATATCCTAATCTCACAAACTGTCTCTCTGCTCCATCAACCCCCTTTTAACTCAGCCTAATACAGACATTAAAACCCCTCTACTTCTCATATTAGCTTAATGAAGCTACATTTTAGATTCTTCACAGAATCCCCATAGAAACATGTTGGCCATGTCCCCGAGAGACATAATAAGCTGGTTTGTGAATTAAGCCCATTGGCATATACACATAACTAAAATGCCAGTTTTGAGTGCACCAATACTTTAAAATGTAATTTATTCCAACACATAATGCCATGTCTATTAATTTGAATCATTATTTGGCAAATCACTTCATTAATCATTTAACAATTGTTTGGATGTATTTTAGTACTGGAGTGCAAAATGTGTTTTCAGACATAGTGCACACAGTATTTCTTCATTGTAGAAAGTCCATAGCTAGTATTAGATTTATTTTTGTATGTGCTACTGCCTTACATATACAGGTGAAAGTCAGTTATCTTCAATGATATCTAGTTTATATTCACCAATAATTGTATGTGTCCAGTTCCCGCTTCCGGTATGGAGGTCACCGCGCCTGCAGTTGTCTATGCTCTAAATGGAACCGACATACGACTGCCCTGCAACTTCAACTCCTGTTACAAGATGGATACTAAACAGTTTTCTATGAACTGGACATACCAGGGCTGTGACAACTGTACAGAAGAGACGGTGAGAGCTGTTGATCCCTGTATGTTTATTACACCATCCTGATGTCGTGGAACTGTACCAGTTCAGTGTATTCCAGTATACCATTTCTGTGCCATTACTGAACAAAATGTTTGTCAGTGCACATCTATTCCCATTGTCTAGTTCTTTAAAATAAACCTTCATTGTCTTTCAAACCAATTAACCCTGTTAATTCCATCTCCACCATGTTGACATTTTTTCTTTCATTGGTCCTCAATCCCATTAATGCCTTCCTATTATTTGAATGTCTTATTACTACTTTACCCAAGTAAAGAAAACTGATATGTGTTGTTTCATCTTGTCCTTCTGTGACCATTGCTGAGTCATTAAAATGTGTTACCAACAATGTTCAGGTCTAGACATGCATAGTAGAGCAATTTACATGCTCAGACTTTGAGTGTTTTGTGTTGATTTGTGTATCTAAGCCACACTGGTCTAAAATATGCTTGCAGTTATAATACTTATGTAATAAACATTGAAAGATGATAATGGCAACCTTATCTCTAAAGTTACTTGCTGTAACTTGTAATGTTACCCAAACACCAATTTGTCAATACAAAAATATGTGTTCCAAAGAAAAATGTAGCTAGGACAAATTCCACAGTACAGGTAGTCCCCGGGTTACATACGAGATAAGGATTGTAACTTTGTTCTTAAGTTGAATTGTTATGTAAGTCAGAACAGGTACATTATTTTAATAAATGCAATTAGGACAGATATTTGTCTCAACATATTCGGCAGCGGGGTGTTAGCGACTGTATAAAATCCTCACTGTGAGCTAATCACAAACAAAGCAAAAATCAAAGCAAAAAAAAAAACAAGAAACTTTATGAAGCTTAGGCTCTCATTACCTTCTGGAGCAAGCTGTGCTTTGATATGCAAAAAGAATCAACTGCAGAATTTGTCTTGGTCATTAAAGAGTTACAAGAGCTTGCAGAACAGCAAGTCATGCAAACGACCCCCTCAAGCCTCTGTCCTGTACAAAACAAGCACCGTTTGTATCTGGGAGTCACCCGTATGTCAGATGTCCTTAACCCAGGGACTACCTGTATAACAAAAGTAGGTATGCGGGAGAGATTTTCTCACCATGGTCTCTGAAGGTAAAGTTCACCAGACCTTAAAAATTAAACAAATTATGTATTTTTATGTCTGCGTTGTGGTGAATTGTGAAAATGAATTTCTCTACAATGCTTATACACACAGAGATGAATGAGGGTTTGCCGATGATGTGATATAATTAGGATGTATTGTATGTAAATATAGGACTATGCATTCTTTACCATTACTGCCAGTTCTGTTTTTTTTTTTAATTTTAATAAATTGTCAAGAGGCTTATCAACAGCCAATGTAAGGAATAAAGAAAGGCAAATAAAATGTAAAAGGCCCTTGTAGGCATCTATTTTTAAAGTAGGGAATCTGACATTCCCTTGAACATTACCTGGTGGAGAACACATGGACCTGGAAGATTCTGCACCAGGTAATATTTGAGGGAATGTCTGATTCCCTGCTTTATGAATAGAGCCTATAGTGTTATGATTTATCTAAAAGGATAAACAAGAAAGGAGTTGCACTTACTTGAACAATAAAAACCAGATTGCTCTATACAGTACCAGGTAAAAGAACAACAACAGATTCATCTTGCTTATTCAAAATTCAGGGAAGACTGTTATGTGTGAAAAAAATAGCAAATGGTAAGCAACAGAAGTACAAATATTACTTTGTTTTGTGGTACCTGATTATAGAAAAAATGATGGAGAGCTTTAGAATCTCAAATGAAAATTCAAACAATCAAGAACCCGAGGTAGCATAGCGTTTTTATCATATTTTATGTTTTGGCTTGATTGTGCTTCAGGTTGTTAATAGGGAACTACAGTTTAGTTTTGCCAACATTAGGATTTCTTTTGTGTAGTAGGGACTTGTGAGAAGTTAGGGGTGGATTTTTGGTAATTTTATGTTGTCCCAAATAAGATACCAACAGCCTTTATGGTGGAACTAAAGACAATCATGTAAAACAATCAAGATTTGGGCTACTAATACATTTTTCAGTATTAATACATTTCTCCTGTCCTTTAAAATTCTACCCAACTATCTATGTATCTGGCATGATGTTTAAACATGAAGACAGTTAAGCTGGCCACATATGTTATGCTCTGCTGTTGTTCTCTGCTGCTCTACAATCTCCTTGAAATTTACTAGAAATCATAATGTGATAAGTTCTGTTTGACTGAACATAAATTATTCAGGTTGTTTATTAAAAGTCTCTATATACATATTGATGGCCACCTCCCCCATATTACTGCTGTTGGGACTGATGATTGCCTGCTTAGGATTACAATATTTTAACATATTATATTACCATAATGCATGAACATGTTAGTAGTTCCTATAGTTATAGTGAAGTCAAAAACAGAAGAAAACTGCATTAAACAAAGAATTGTCATAAAAAGTAATCCCACCTGTTCACATCTATAGGAGCATAAACGTGTGCTCTATTCCTGGAAATACTTGGTTTTGAAATGGCTGCAGTGTAAATGGGACGTATTTCAATGCCTAGTGGCCAGTTTGCTTTAACTCTTGCCACATAAGTGAAATAACCAAAAAAGTCTGAAAAAGTAGGCTTGTTATATCTACTTCTCTCCGCCTCCTGCATTCCTGCATCTTCATTCTTCAACAGGCCAAAAAGTTTTGGAAGCCCAGTCCACGGCTGCGCTCTGTGGTTTCTTTCACTGACCGTTACACCCCATCAGTACAAAGTAGTGTCATAGGGCCAGTAGATTTATATTTAGTGAAAGTAAAGTATTTACATGTGTAGAATGCTGTTCGTTCATGCACCTCTAATACTAAAATTGTCAGTTACCTTGCATGTAATTTGCACATTCTTGGCTGCAAAAATAAAATGTCTGCTGGATATGTTGCATACTATGTTATGCTACATGTGCACTTTATAGCTATTATATTTCTGTGTTAAGGTCCCTAAAATATTGAAGTAGTAAAATTTGTGGAGGCTTTGTTTTAATATTGCACTGCAGTGCAGAGATGTGAACAGGTGGGATAACTTTTTATGACAATTCTTTGTTTCCTGTAGTTATACTGAAGTCAAAAACAGAAGAAAACTGCATTAAACAAAGAATTGTCATGACACTACTTTGTACTGATGGGGTGTAACGGTCAGTGGATGAAACCACAGAGCGCAGCCGTGGACTGGGCTTCCAAAACTTTCTGGCCTGTTGAAGAATGAAGATGCAGGAATGCAGGCGGAGAGAAGTAGATATACCAAGCCTACTTTTTCAGACATTTTTGGTTATTTATGTGGCAAGAGTTAAAGCAAACTGGCCACTAGGCATTGAAATACGTCCCATTTACACTGCAGCCCCTTCAAAACCAAGTATTTCCAGGAATAGGGCACAAGTTTATGCTCCTATAGATGTGAACAGGTGGGATTACTTTTTATGACAATTCTTTGTTTATTGCAGTTTTCTTCTGTTTTTGACTTCACTATAACTACAGGAACTACTAACATGTTCATGCATCATGTTAATATATGTTAAAATATTGTAATCCCCCACCAAAATAGAACATTTACAGAACAGAACCAACACTTACATTCATTAGGGTTTATCAGAAAAAAACTACCTTGTAGCATTGTTGAAGCTAGAGTAATGATTTATGGAGCAGTTATGCAGGCAGTGCTGGGACTTCGAGAGATATCTGGCATTAAACAGCTGAGCAGTGTTTCTCAACCAGAGGACCATGAAAAATGTGAACCTCTTAGGTCAATTTAACTGACACTTTGCTACCGGTATGACTTCAAAAGACATCAACGGCTTGGTGTTACCTTAAGTCCTATAATTTGGTTTTCATACAAAGGTAAGGAACACCAACTCTAGAGAAAGCCTGGAGATGGAATTCAACTGCTAGAGCTAATCCTATAGCTGCTGAATATAAAGTTTAGCCAGCTCTCAGGTACAGCTTTCTGTTGTTTGAGAAATTTGGCCATTAAGATCCTAAATGATGTATCTCCAGTAATCACAAGCTTTATCATTTACAAGATGAACCTTTCTACCTATTGTAATGTCCATATCCAAGCTACGCTTTATCACGTCTCCCTATTTCTTTAGTACAGTTTTCAAGAGAAAATGTTTTTATTTTTTCACAGTAAACACAGTTATTTTTGGTGTTTGTAAAGGTGAAATATAAAGAATTTTTAATACAACAAAAGCAAAGTTTTCCTTAAATGATATTAATGAGGTTTTAGTGAATAGGACTAAAGGTAACAAAAAAATGAACATTTTCTGCAAAGGGTGGGCAGAAAGTAATGAAAGAATAACAATACGTCAGTAAGTAGAACCCACCATGTTACTGGAATGTGCTACAAAGACCTGCAGATGAAAGTGTGGGAAGGAACATAAGGAACCTAGCATGATGTCTAGCACCGAAAAGAAGAAGTGGGTATTGAATTAGTCAGCATGGCATATTCATCTATAACACCAAACATTTCTTTCCTGATGCTCAGATTTATAGAGCACAAGAACATGGAGCAGGTGGGTGAGATGGCCTCCTCAGTCAATTAGCAGAGCAGGTGCAGGAGTGTAGAATGTGGGTGTTAGTGACGCTAGAGCTGAAAATTAAATGGAAAACACAGGAAAACTGCAGGGGAGAAGAAAATAACAGCATAAAGAACAGCATATAATAATATAAAATGTTCTCTGTTAGGGTAACAATGAAAGTATTAGAAATAATAAAAAAGAACATGTGAGGTGTGCAGAATCTATCTACATTCATGATGTGATATAAAATAACAGGTCTAACTACTTAGATTTAAACATATGACTATTGTACCTTTTCTAGCATTTGGCCTTGTATTGGCGTTTTTGCACAAATTAGGAAATAGAAATCTATTCAAAACATCTCCTATACACTGATGGCGGATATGCAAGGTACATACAGGCTTTATTATCAAGTTAAGTTGCCCAAAACTTAAAACTTCTGACTAATATAACCTTGAATAAAATAAATATTTATTCTTTAACCTTTAGAATCTTTAGGATTGTATTTAAAACAATTAAACCCTGTTTGCAGTATTAGGCAAGGATGAGAAAAAAGTACTCAGTGCACAGACTGAACAAGCAATAAAAGTACTATAAATGGAAACTCTTACCTTGCCCATATACACCTAATCAGTGGTCCCCCGTGGCTCCTTCCTGTAGTTGCAACACTGCTTGGTGCTTTCGGGTAAAGTGTGCCTGTAACAGTGCTTGAGGCCAAAAGCCAAAAACTAGATCTGAGCCCTGTCACATCATCGAAGGAAGGGAAGCCATTGATCCCTCTAGTTGCCAACTATGCTGATTTTGGTGCCAGCTCTTACAAAGGCAGTAACAGAGCACAAACACAGTGCAAATAAGGGAATTAGGGAAAGGATTGGGGGTTGTGAAGATACTATAACTTTGTTCTACATGTATGGCTCATTAATTGCAATGACCAGTGATCCTAGTTATCAACAGATTTGAGCTATCACGTGTTTGCTAAGCCATTACTATAAAATGTATTTTGATGTTGATATATAGCCATTATTACATGGTGCCTTACAATGATAATTTCTGTATGGAACATTAGTGTGGTGTCCAAAAGCATGTCACAAAAAAATATGACATTACGATACTCAGGAGAAAACAATTTAACCCCAAGCTATTTAGCACAACCAAGAGCTGGCAATATCCCAGTGAAATTTTCTACTAATTTTCTTACTACAAACCCTAACTTTGTCAAATATCTGTGTCTTTCTCTTGCCTTACTGATCTTTACAACTTTACTTTCCTACTTTTTCTTTCAATAACTTTTTTTTCCACTAACAATTTCCACTAACAGTTCATTCAGTATGATAAGAAGATTATCAACCAGCATCTTGAACGGTTTCAAAACCGAGTGGAATTTACAGGAAACCCCATCAAAAATGACTTAACTGTGACAATTCATAATGTTCAATTGCAAGATGAAGGGGAATATCATTGTTATGTACTGAATCCCCCAGACCGACACAAAGGCACAGGAAAGATTCGTCTGGAGGTCCTTACAGAAGGTATGTTTTTCCAATTGTTTATAGACAGTATATATTTTTGGGGGCAAAGAAAACCAGATGAAACATAGACGTCTATGTACTTGGCTGCATGCATACACTAGTCCCCAGCAAATCTGTTTCATAGTGCTCATTGTTCCTCTGGACATTATGGCCAGGTGTGTTTACCTCTTTTATGTTCTCATCTTTCAGTTCCTCCAGAAAGGGATTCTACGGTTGCTGTTTTGGTTGGAGCTTCAGTTGGAGGATTCTTGGCTCTTGTCATTCTTTTCCTGGTCATCCTAAAATGTGTTAGAAAAAAGAAAATGCAAAATCTTAACTCAGACGACCAAAAAACAGAGGAAGAAGTGAAGACTGATGGGGAGGGAAACCCTGAAGGAGAACTGAAAGTATGTGAACAATGAGGAGCTTGGGGAAAGGAGGGAGAGGGTGAGTAAGGATATGGGGATCTCATATTCTGACTTAGATGAAGAAAACATAACAGAATATACAAGCAGACACATTTCTGACTAGGCACAATATACAGCCCGTAGGAGCAAAGAACATGAATGCCCCCTGTTGACTTTTAATCTACTTTTTCTGGTAGCTGCTTTCAGGTCTCTGTTAAAAAAGGTACCTGGCAGGCATTGATCATAAATTTACAGTAAGAAGTCTCACCAGGAAGAGCATCATGGAGATTTTGGTACAGGTCTTTGCCAAAGACATGTATGTCAGCTTTAGCTAAAGGGAATCTATAAAAAATATGTTTTTTGTTGCCAAATCTTTTTTGTGTTTAGCATTACATTTTGCTAGGGAGTTTATGTTAACAATAACTGAAGTTTTAGAAATGTCCCTTTATCTAGTTATTAACAAAACCCTTTTGACTAGAGTTAGATTTTCTGTACTTTAGAACAAAAAAAACATACCACCACACTGAGCACTGAATAATAAATGTTATATACAGTAGCTTATATGACTTTACCATAATAAATACCATATCACCAAATACCAAAAGGCTTTGTACACACGTGCAATAATTGTCGTTAGAAAGGATCTTTTATGATCCTTTCCAACGACTAATGACTGCACAATGCATGAATGAGTGCTGTACATACAGCGCCGTTCTGCTCTATGGAGAGGGGAAGGGCGAGAACGTCAGAGCGGCACCCCTCTGTGCTCTCCCCCCTTCACTTCCATTAAGATCGTTCGTCGTCCGTGGATCCGCCAGGCTGGTTGTTTGGAAGATGGGCGACGACCACTGTACACATGCCGATTATCCGACGAGAACCATTGCACGTGTTTTAGTATTAGTAGTAGTGATTTTTGAGAGCTGTAGAAAAGTGGTGGAAACTATACATTTTCTGCTTCCATTCATCTTGACAAATACTTTAACTTGAAACTTGTTGCCCAAAATGTGCAAAACTTGGATAAGTGGAGAACCTGCAGTCTTCGCCTGATTAAAGGCACTTACCTTCCATCACTTATGGAAGTTTGCCAAAACCTTTTTCATTTTTATACAGATAAAATCAAGTAGTGTAGCATGTTACAAATGGTGTGCAGTCAAGATATGGTTGACCAAAACATAATACGTTCTACTTGACAGGTAGATCTGATGCATGCTTAATAATAGCAGTTGCTGATTAGTAAAATTGTGGATGCATTATATGCAATTGAACAAGACTTGAAAGCGATGAGCTGGTGTTTGGGGAATTCAGGGGAATGGGGCATCACTTATGAGATTTTCTACAGTGTTTGTATCAGCAGATTTGTGACTTTTTACAGTAGTATAGTGACGGGAAGAGAATCTATGTTCCCTCCTTTAACATCTACTATTCACTCTAACAGTAACCAAGCTGACAAAGCAATGCTGGCAGAATGAATTGCAGGTGCATGGTCACAGAAAGTAACTGCTCTCAGAAATCAGCTGACAAAATGACTAAGGAGAGAATAAAGAGGGCAAGTAGTGAGCTTTGATGTACAATACTCTTACAGTCTTCACAAATGGTTCTTCTCAACATTCATCAGATATTATTTTTTAAGTTCATAGCTCATAAGTGAATTAAGGGATATGTTTTTAAAATAAATCAGAGTTAACAGATATTTTGTACTAGTAATGTGGAATATTAGATTTTACTCTCCGGGTTTATTAAATCTAGCTTTATGGCTTCTGTACCTAAAATACAAGGAAACAGAAAGCAGTTGTTTCCTTGAGAGATAATGATGAATAGGAATCAATTCTCAAAACTTCACTTGTTACTTGAATTAACCATAAATAACAAATTTGAGTATTTAAATGTAGTTAATCATGACAATTTTACTCCAATATTTGTTATTTATATGTTATTTTACCAAATAACATTGCCCTCCTTTGCCAGTAGTCCTCTTTGCCTAAAAGTGTTGCATTGATTTTTATTTTATGCCCCTAATGCAGAAGTCATAAATAATGGGTTGATATAGGGTGTAAAATATATCATAAACTGAAGGATAAAGGTAAATCCTGCAATTTTGAGCTCAGCTTCTTCTGACCTCATCTCTCCAATCATCCAACATTAAAAAGCAGCATGTAAACTTTGGGGTCTTCTCTTCATTGCTCATCTACAGCCATAGG
Organism: Pyxicephalus adspersus; assembly: GCF_032062135.1. Classification (NCBI taxonomy): domain Eukaryota; kingdom Metazoa; phylum Chordata; class Amphibia; order Anura; family Pyxicephalidae; genus Pyxicephalus; species Pyxicephalus adspersus. The sequence continues at coordinate 32,068,437 of NC_092868.1, read as the reverse complement.
CTTTCTACCATTTTTTTTAGTTTCTTTGATTTCTTTGCCATTGAAAACAGCATTTTTGGATTTTGTGAATGAAGACACTGAACCAAATAGGAATGAATATGGTACTGTTCCCAGCCCCGGTCCCCAGTTGCAGTGAAGACTGCAGACAGGCTGAATGTAACCAATACAGTGTTTACCTTATCTAGGACTTGATATTACAGCTAACAAAATCCAACTAACGACACAAGTAATTAGCTGTATTTGCAAAGTATTCTTGGATATATTGAAGTGTGAATGTTTTAGTAGCTTTATATATCTTTTTTTAATATTTTTGGGCCACGTCCATGTAATTGTGAGGTTTATACCATATACTGACTCATAAAAATTAAACTAAAATTCTGCCTGCCAACTGTACTGCCATACCTGTATTATTCTTTTGTCTATCTATAATACTTATATCTTTTGCCAATTGACTTCCTCTCTCTGTCCTTTTTTCTTTCTTACCCTTTTCCTTGCCCATCTCTACAGGCAGCAATTCCCGAGGTTCTATGACCTGTCATACACACCGAAGCGGATTCCCAGAGACGAAAAAATGATAATACTCTGGAATTCTTAGAATACATTGTTACTCTGGAATTCATTCTGAACATTAACCAGCTCCGGGGAATAAGGAATATGTGAGATGCACCTTAAGCAGACAATGGGAACCCTTCTCCTGTGTATGATCCTAAATTGTGGAAGACATTTTTTTTATCACTGGTGTGATGGTTTCAGTGCACCATTACTGGTTTCCTGTTGTGAGCTTGATAGAAAGCCAGAACTCAAGTTTAGCTTTAAAAAAGTTTAAAGAAAACTTGCCCGTATAGAATGTGAAAAATAACATTGCTGATTTCTCCTTGTTAAAATTCTGGTTGTCTGGCTTTCAAATGTCCTATCCAGTTATCAGTTTATAACAACTGCTTCTTTAAAGTCATTGGAGACAAAAACAGCCAGGCAACCACTGTTTTAAAAGATCAGCAATTGATCAGAATTTCCATTTTATGGAAAGATAAAACAGGAATTTTGATTTACTGTCACGGGAAACTTCTTTTATGCTATCACTTTCCAGTTCCCGTAATGAGCTCCTTAGAAGCTTACAGAGAATATGTGCTTTGCTTGTGCGGGACAGGGCAAAAAGTTCACTTAATTATCTGCTCTCCAGCAGCACATACTCTCCTTGAACAAAAACACAAATCTCTATGTAGGCTTAAGTTCACAACTTGATGCTTTTACTTCTCTGAGGGTTCCCTGCTTGCCACGAGTATGACAGAGCCGGACAAATCACCAACCACCAGCATTCTCATGTGATAGTATGTACTCCCCCATACCTTGAACTACTTGGTGTTTCTCTTTGCTTTCTTTATGGGCAAAGCATGGGTTCACTTTAAACTCATACAAAAGTATTAAATGTTATCAAATGAAATATGTTCTGCGACATGTTGAACGACAAAAAATACGAATGCAAATACACTGCCAATAACAACAATAGGGTATCTAGATTTTACAAAGTTTTTTGTTGCATTCTGTTTTTGGTGGGGCATTTTTAAGTGGTGTTTCTACTCAGTAAATGAATGCCTATTGTATGTGCAATATGAAATCACAAAAACATTTTCTTTACCTTTGTATAGACACACTGAGCTACTAAGTATAAGCAACCATGGCCAACTATCAGCTCACAAGTTTACACTGTGGACTCACTATTTAATACCTGAGTTTAAAGAGTAATGACGTGCAGTACAGAGGGATATATAAATCAAAGCTTATGCACTCCATGCAAGGTCCACTTTCCCCCCAAAAAGTTGCAATTACATCTGTAGAGAAAAAAAGGGTAATTACTATACTTACAATTCTGTATGGCAGGAGGCAACATTGCCATCCTGCTGAAAAAGTCCTGGGGAATGTAGACGTCAGTCTAAGATTTGAGCTGCTCAAAATGTCCCAGGATCTCGCTGGATCTCGCAATGTTGTCACCCACATATAGGCTCTCTAGTTGTAAGAAGGGGGTAGTAAGCCTATTATCATTATTATTTTTCCCACAGCTGTTAAGGCCTACTTCAGTCTGACTATACTATTCATCATGCTGGTTTGTTTGTTGCTGTGGGATCGTACATTTTACTAAATATTTCCACCATGCCATCAAATATTACTATTAGGTTTATTTAAAAAAATGGCACCAAGAGCACTCATGGGTATTTAACTTATTGCAACCAATCAAATATTATTCTATATCTGTATAAATCAATCAGAAAAAATGAAATGCTGATTCCTGGTTGGTCAGTATGTTACTGCACATTTCTTCATTTTGCTGGTAAATGAAGCATTTTCTACATATATGTCTGGAATTGGAAATCATTTCCATTTCTGTAATTATTGCCAAATGAGTTTGCTTGTGTTCTGTATGTTAAACACTTTCACACCAATAACACAGACTCCTACGGAGCATTTAAAGCCAGTCACAGACGCACAATCTCATGCAAACATGTCTGAGCCATAACGCATTGTACACAGCAGAAGGGTCTGGAAACACAATGTATATAAGTACTGCATGCCTAGGTTACGGGTAAAAGAGGTTTACACTGTGTATTTATGATAAAGCTGCAAGGGTGTCTTGTAGATGGCTGATATAAAACAGGGCAATGAGAAATCAAATTCAATAAAGTCATTAATTTATGTTTGCTAGTCTATTAGGCTGGGTCACCGTTTGACACAGTACTCAGCTGTTCACTATATTATCATTATTTCAGAGAAAATAAAATATTTAAGACTAAACTTTGTCCTGATGAGTTATGTGTGCTTTCTCATTTCTTGCTATACCGCTGCATATTTAATCCAAGTAGTTCAGAACACTTTTGCATATACAGCAAATTTCTAAAGATTAAAATTAATCTGCTTATATATTGCCTTTCCCAATTCCTCCATTCCCCCCTCATTATTCATGGTAATGAAAAATTTAAATAAAAATGTTTTCTTTTCTTTATGGACCTTACTTAAAGATCCAGGGATGTCGTCACCAATTTACTGTTCCTGTCTATGAAATGCAAGAAGATCAGGGATAGTGGGAGGAGACAGCAGGGTGCTGTACATAGCGCTTTCAAAACATCACAGCCTCAGAACTCCTCTCAAAGCCCTCTAGCTCTGATAGTAGCAGTAGATTGTTAGGAGAAAGTATAAAAATATCAAAACGCCTTGATGTATGGATCTTAGTATGGAGGAGCTGGTAATCTTAGGAACGCTTCAGGGAAAGCTTGGCTGGGTTAGAAAATGTTAAATGTTTCTTGAATTCTAGCAGCCTGGACATGATGCAAGCTCTATCCAACTAGTAGTTCCCTTCAAAGTCATCAAAGAGCTTTTCTGAACTTGGCTTGGAAATCTAAATTTAAGCAATCAAGGTTCTGATCTGACATTATCTGTCATTGATGGGTATAGAAGGCTACCAGGCAATGACAGTTATCATCATCTGGCAGCACGATTGGCTAAACAGTACATTGACAAGAACCGTAGGGTGCATCAAATTTGGCTGCCAGACAATACCAGCTATTATCGTCTAGTAGCCAGATTAGCTGAGCATGAATAAATACGAATTCTGACAAAATTCATATTCTGCAACCAGTCCGGCCACATTTGACCTGATTTGGACTTTTTGTGTACAGAACATCTCTACTCACTAATGAACACTGTGAGAAGCTGACATTGTGCAGGAAAATAATAGTTAGTCATTTCAGCCCTAGAATGAATTCTGTACAACTGCCTAAGGCTGAAGGTAGAGATAAGGTTAAGGTTCAATAGCAGGAACTTCCCTACAACCTTTGCATCTTCCTCTGTTTAAACTGATGTCTCCATCCAATTTTTAGGATAGAAAAGATTTTTCATGTTATTGGTAAAATAATAGTAGTTGTATATTGGTAAACTTTAGTAGTATGATTTGCGACTCATCCATACGATTTCAAGGATGAACAGAGGATGTACAAAGCTCACTCTATCAGGGTTGGACATGACAGGCAGAAGTACCGGTATGTTTGAGTGCACAGTTTTGCAGGGCGAATCTACCCAAGTCATTAGTTTGGCCACCAACATTGTCTCTATAGTCTCCTTTAGACACTGGGTACAGTAGTATAACTACATTGTAAGTCACCTATGCCTGAAAGTTCTGAACATAGAAATAGGTTTTCATTATTTTTCATTTGGTTCTGCACAAAACCGGTTGGCTAATTAAACCACTTTTGCCATGTATCTAGATCTAGATGTCAGCACCTTAGGCATCTATAGGTATTGAGACATTTTAAAGTACAGATTTTTACATTGGTCATAAAGGTCTGAGTTGCTATTCTGCTGGCTCATTCCCATGAGAAATTTATTTTCCTGCAATTCAGCATATTTATATTGCTTTAGGCAATTTTAAACCCTGTTTATATCATATATAATTTCATTAAAAAAACATAGCAAAACCTGATTTGCAGATAACTTGTATTACATAAAACATATTCCACTATAAACCTGTAATATTCTTTAATATGGTATATATGTAATTTTTCAAACTTTAGCAAACTTTTTTAGCAGAGTTCAAGGAAAGTCATCACTATGGTCAAAACCCAGGAAAGGGTCACAAATGCTAGGATGGGTAATTTGGGAATGGCACATATTATCATTAAAAGGTAGCTAGGCTAATCAGAACGCATGGTAACTTTCTTTAAATCTTGCACATGTAGGTGGGCAAGGTGATTGAGAGCAGAAATGAAATGCTGGTGCAAACACTTGAGTGCTGAATCTAAACTGCATAAAACCACTAACGGGGAGCCTAATAGGCAGAAAGTACATCAAAGGAAATATAAACGAGAGATAAGGAAGGAAGGGAGACGAGAGAGAAGAAGGGAGAGAAGAAGGGAGACGAGAGAGAAGAAGGAAGGACTGTCATGGACCCAAACACTTAACATTGGTGTACATGGACTCACATGGACTATTCTATCATGCAGGCTAGCTCTGAGTCATTAGAGAGCATCAAATTCTCTATGAAAAATTTCAACATGTCCTATTTTTTCCACCCTTCACCAATGCAGGTAAATTTTTTATGTCTTGGGTTGAGATGGCCAAGAACAATGCAGCCTAATACTGCTGATGTAAACAGATTTTTGGTGCACCATTTTAGTTTCAAAGTGCTTAAAAAAGTTATTTGAAAATGTTCTCAACTAAGGCTACTGTTAGCCCAAGTTATTTTTTAAATATTTATATTTTTGGAGTTCTATTCACACCTGCATGTTATGATTTGTGACTTATTTTTTTATTAGAAATGCCTTCTTTTAGTAAAAGTTACGTTGTACCCAAAAATCGGTACCCCAAGCAGAGTGTCAAAACCACAGCAACAAACAACACATAATCAAGAAATAAAGCAGAGGAGGTTAATGTAGGCAGAGTTCAAGGAAAGTCATCACTATGGTCAAAACCCAGGAAAGGGTCACAAATGCTAGGATGGGTAATTTGGGAATGGCACATATTATCATTAAAAGGTAGCTAGGCTAATCAGAACGCATGGTAACTTTCTTTAAATCTTGCACATGTAGGTGGGCAAGGTGATTGAGAGCAGAAATGAAATGCTGGTGCAAACACTTGAGTGCTGAATCTAAACTGCATAAAACCACTAACGGGGAGCCTAATAGGCAGAAAGTACATCAAAGGAAATATAAACGAGAGATAAGGAAGGAAGGGAGACGAGAGAGAAGAAGGGAGAGAAGAAGGGAGACGAGAGAGAAGAAGGAAGGACTGTCATGGACCCAAACACTTAACATTGGTGTACATGGACTCCCACTTGTATATTCAAATAGCAGTCAAGTCCTTATCAGTTTGAATGTTGCTATTAAAGAATTTATCTTTTTTAGCAAAATATCCTTTTTTCCTAGGATGTTTTTTTTCTAAAGGCTTTGCTATGCCTATGTCACGTGATTTTTTTTTTTACCACTGGGAAATTGCAGCGTTAATAGTACCATGGAATGATTTTAACAACTTAATTGCTCTTGTTTTTGCTTTTTCTAAAGCAAAGTCACAGGCTAATTAATTTCAGCACTCAATAATAAACACACCACTTGGCCTTTCAGCAGCTACTGGAGAAAAACTCAGTTTTATGCATTTCATTTCATGGCTGTTTTTGACATCTATTTTGTCTTGGAAAAGAAGGGGTTATGTTGTTTACGATCTGTATTATGTGACCTCTCGGAGGTGTTACATAGCAAAGCATCTCAGTAACAGGTTGGCTTGGTTCCCACCTCCCCAGGTGACCAGATAAGGCTTTGCTTGGGGAATAGCATGTGCTTGGGCAAAATTCCCAGATTGTCACCTACACAGGATACTGTCACTCCCTATAGCTTGTATTCACACTTCTCACAGGAAGCCTGGAAATCTTAATATATCTCAGGCTGTCTATTACGTTACCAGAAACAGCACTATCGGAACAGACAAAAAACAGAAACCAGGACACTGAGATTATATCATTTTTAAGCAAGCTGAGCAGCCAGAAGCTTTTTATTAGAGCACACTAATGAAAGGCACAGATCACCAATATACTAAATTAAAATAAATGATTGCTAGTCACACTGACAGAACTGTGTGTTATGCCGACATGAAGTGGCTGCCTCCAAATTTGCTTTTGCAAAATTTCCTGAAACCGATAACACAGTGATTTTGCCATCAGTATTTCCTAAAAAAGGGTTTAGCATCTCAAATACAATATGCTTTATTCATTCTCATCCAGAAAACAGGCAAAAGATAAGCAAAAAAAAATTATAGAAATCCTTTTTTCTTATCACCTAAATAAGTGTACTACTAGAATCAAACCTAAAGTCATCCTGCCCAAAATAAAAAGTTGAATGAGTGAATAAAGTTTGCTAAGTAAAGGAGAAGAATTTTACTTATCTAGTTGAGTTAAGGGAAAGGATTTTTTTTCTTTATTACCGTGACAATAAATCATATAGATAATGGATGAAATGATATGCGATGAAAGACATCAATTTTAAGTGGGACTTTTAAAGCCAGTACCATGAATATATTCCAAAAATAACAACATTTTAATACAGAATACCCCCCCTCTCCTTAAAGAATACCCCCAAAGGGTTTAAATTCTGAATTACTTCTCGGCTTGTTTCGTGGAAAAAATCCGCTTCTTCAGGAGGAAGGAGAGGAGAAGTCTAATGTTTGTACTTCCAGCAGCCTTCTTATTTAAAATTGTTGCAAGGAAGGAGGTGGTTATGGTGGCAATGGTATATTCAAATCCCATTAAGCTAATAGTGAGTAATCTCTTTCAATTTTCAATATAAATCACAGTGATCCTAAGTTTCATGTCATTCAGTCCTCCAGTACAGATATACGAACATACAGCCCAACAGCACAACCATGTTCCTATTCCATCGGCTTCCCTTGCAAGTGAGTCAGTTGACTCACTTGCAAGGGAAGCCGATGGAATAGGAACATGGTCTTTCATTGCATATCTTTTCCCATGAATGTTAGGGATGTGGCCTGTTTAAGATAAAGAAATGTATATAGGTGGATGTTTCTTTAAATATAGATAATGGATGACATTGTTGTTTCAGGAATTTGGAAATTTTTTACTATGTTGCTTTGAGAATATAAACAGTTTGTGTGTAGGAATGTTCCTACCCTACTTTAACTCCCCAGCTTCATGAATAAACCTTATTGGGGTAATAAACATATCAGAGAAGGGGGTGAGGTCATGAAACGTAGTGTCATTATTTTACTATATCTCAGGGCCGATATCAGATGAGAATCTGGCGTGTGTACAGCGCCCATTGTCCATCGTTCGAACGACCGTCCTAGCGGATTCTCGGACGATGGACGACGAGCGATCCTAATGCAAGGAAAGGGGGAGAGCGCGCAGCAGGGTGCTGCTCAGTCATTCTCCCCCTCCCCTCTCCATAGAGCAGAACGCTGCTGTATGTACAGCACTCGTTCATGCATTGTGCAGTCCTTTGTCGTTGGAAAGGATTGTGAAAGATCCCTTCCAATGACAATAATTGCACGTGGGTATGCAGCTTTAGTCTCAGACTTCACAATTTATTACAGTGCCACCAACTAAGAACTTATCAAGAACAACAAAAGAGAAGGATAAATGGTTCATTAGGATAAGGGTTTCATAGAAACTGTAAGCTTTATTGTTAGTTAAAAAATAACAAATACCTTATGACAGAACATATATTTGATATATTATGAGAAACCTGCTTAGCGACCTAAAAATGTGGCCATTTGATACAGAAATATATCTAGCCAGAATGTTTTTAACTTTATAAGCCTCTTCACTGTAGGTGATTAATTCAGTCAAAATCTGAAAGCATGAATTATGAGAGAGCTAAATCTTCTCTAGATAAAACAACTAAATATTTAACTTTTTCTATCTATCATGAATAACTCCAATATGATCTCCCGAAAGTGTTGAATACCAAAAATGATTACCGAGGTTTCAATTCTGGAATGGAGGAAATGTAGGGGGGAAAGAGCTGATGGGCAGCTTGTGAGCAGTGCAAGTACAAGAGTAAACTTTTTTACATTTTTGGGGAATTAAGATTAATTGCAGACAATGGGACTAATTAAATAAAGCTCATTGGAAAACCTTTGTGATCAAGCAAATTTGGAATGGATTTCGTCCAGGGCTGAAAACATTTGCCAACTAACAGCAAATGTTTTTTTAAGAAATTCATTTCAGGTTTGCTAGATCACCCAGGTTCTTCCATGTTAGTCAATCTTCTCAGACGACTGTCAAAGATTTAATACACATTACATGACATTTCAAGAAAATACTGTCTTTCCACAATCATTCTGCTCCCTACCCACGTTCTTTACAAAATATGTGTGCCACATTGTTTCTATCTAGCAAGATTAATTTTAGGAATAGAAGATAAAATCACAACAACAAAAACAAAACAGAAAAAAGGTTTAAGGATACTTGTCCTTTACTGGACTTACTGAGTAAGCACCAAAATACAAACTACTATTTGCCGGCTTTGAAAGCAACAAGAATCAGGTAACTTGCATCTGCAAAAAACAGCATCCATCACAATGTGAGGAGGAGAAATTGTGGAGGAGAATAAAAATTTTTTTTTATGCCAAATAGCGCATTTAAATACTGAATAGCACATGGTAAATGTTGTTTTAATTTCTATTAGAAAATGGGAAGGGGATAGCACAGGATACAGGTCCTCTTAAGAATTAGGATGTGACTTCTCACACATACAGGATGTCACACCTACCTCTTCCTCACTAAAGCGCAGACGCCTCTCTCCTACGCATGCGAACAGTTCTGACACTGACCATGCCTCTGTTTCCAAGCTTTATCAAATCCGTCCAATCCGCTGGCCAATCAGAAAATAGCCTCTTAACCAGCCTTGGCTATTTAGCTAGCTCACACACTGCACTCTGTGTTCGTGCAACGTGTCTCCATTGTGCCGAGCCCCTAGTTCTGTGAGCTAGTTCCTGTTCACCTGGTGCTTAATTCAGTGTTTCCTCTGTCCAGCTCCTGTGTTATCCGCTCAATGTCCAGTGTGTTGGTTCCCAGCAAACTTCCCTGTGCTATTCCAGTGTTCCTGTCTGTCTGTGGATATCCCTGAGTCACTTATTCCACCTGTTGCTTCCAGTGTTTCCTGTGTTCCCTGTGCCCTCAGTGGCCCCTATGTCACTAGTGTTTGTCTCCTGGATCCCAGGCAATTTACCCCTGTGCCTGCCTCGACCCCAGCCTTCCTTGACTATCCTTCTGCTTTGTGATTTGGCTCCATGATTTGCCCATTTTGGTGTGCCCAAAGACTGCAACCTGGCTGTAACCACCGGTTCAACATCCTCACTATCAGATGCTCTAGATAAGACCTGCTTACTGCTTAGACTCTGCCCCTTGGCCCTCCTTAGGGCTCAAACCATCTCTGTGCAAGCAATCTCTTAGAGCCTTCCTGAGCCTCTAAATTTCTTACTCTGGTGGCTGAGCTTGCCTGGAACAACGAGGCGGTCCACACTAACTTCTGGCAAGGCCATCAAAGATGAGTTTGCTGGCTGAGAGATTCCAGCTGCTGTCGACGACTTGATCTCCCTGGCCACCCAGACCCATATTCGTTTCCAGGAATATTTCCAGGAGGGATCTCGCTCAAGAAAGGACTTCACGATTAGCTCCTTCTTTCCAGCATCCTCTGGAACCTTCGGTCCTTGCTGTTTCTCCTTCTTTGAAAAAACCAATGCAATTGGGCCGTTCACGTCTGTCGTCTGAAGAGAGATCACAGTGCTTATCTACAGGCCTCTGCATCCATTGCGGGCAAAAAGTACACTTTATTAAACTCAGTTCACAGAAGCCGAGAAACTGCAGTGCCTAGTATGCTCTGAGGGGGGCATGCTAGGTCAGTCTTCTCTCCCCTCCACTCAGCATCCATCCCTAACCATTCCGCTTCATTACAATTACAACAAGTCCACATTAGCCCTCAAGGCCTTCATCGATTAACATATATATATATATATATATATATATATATATATATACATGGGCGGCAGTTAACTTCATTTCTACTTCCCTTGTCAAGGATTTTGCCTGGCCTATAAAACCTTTGCCTCAAACCCTGCGAATCCCTGCTGTGGATGGAAACATTTTGTCCTGTGGATAATTTGTTTCCAAACTTTGCCCATGCACATGTCAGTGGGTGTGCTTCATCATGAGACCATGAGAAACTTTACTCATTCTCCTGCAGGCCTCATCTGCAATCATCCTTGGGCTCCCATGGCTTCAGCTACACTCTCCGGTAATTGATTGGTCTTTTCCTGAGGTATTGGCCTGGGGCCCATCCTGTCACTTCCAGTGTTTGATCAAGGTCAAGCGTCTCAAGTCGCCTGCTCTTTCCACATTGGAGGTTGTTGTACATGGACTTCCAGGATGTGTTCTCGAAATGTAAGGCTGAGCAACATCCTCCACATCGGTCCTTTGACTGTGCCGTCGACCTCATACCGAATTCTACACCTCCCAGAGGTCGGGTATACCCCCTCAGTCTCCTGAGACTAAGGCCATGAGCGAATACATTAAGGAAAAACTGCAAAGGGAATTTATACGCAAGTCCTCTTCCCCTGCTGGCGCAGGGTTCTTCTTTGTTCAAGAGAAAGATGGATCTCTCCGCCCCTGTATTGGGTATCGTGGTCTGAATACCATCACAATAAAGAACCGCTACCCGCTACCGCTTATCCCTGAGCTCTTTGACTGGCACTGAGAGGCTCGGGTCTTCACCAAACTAGACCACTAAGGAGCCTACAACCTAATCCGGATCAGGGAGGGGGACAAATGGAAGACAGCATTTAACACCAGAGATGGGCATTATGAATACTTAGTGATGCCCTTCGGTCTCTGTAATTCCCCGGCTGTTTTTCATGACCTGTTGTACATTTGCGTTGACATTTATCTGGACAAATTTTTGATCTTCTCCCCTGACTTGTCTACCTATGGACAGCATGTCTGTTTGGTTTTACAATGGCACAGAGACAATCAAATCTATGCTAAGGCAGAAAAGTGCCTGTTTGAATGCCCACAGGTGCCGTTCCTGGGCTACATTGTTTCCAAGGAGGGTCTCTCCATGGATTCCGAGAAGGTTACGGCCATCTCCAACTGGCCACTACCCTGCGGCCTCAAGGCTACTCAGCGTTTCCTGGGGTTCACCAGTTATTACCGACAATTCATCAAATATTACTCAACGCTGGTAGCTCCCATCATTGTACTGACCTGGAAGGGTGCCCCAAGAATTTGCCTTCTGAGGCTTTTGAGGCCTTTCATGCCTAAAGCGGGCCTTTCTTTCTGGCCCAGCTCTGGTTAGACCAGATGTTTACAAACCCTTCTTTATGGAGGTTGATGCCTCGTCTGGTCGAGTGGGGGCTGTTCTCTACCAGACCCCAACCGGAGTTTGACACCCATGTGCATTTTTTCTGAGGAAATTCTCCCCAACGCAAAAAAATAATTCCATCGGAGACAGGGAGCTCCTTGCCATCAAGCTAGTTGGAGGAATGTTGGGCCGGGGTTTATTATCCCACCAGCCCGTATCTTTGCCTTGACCTCTGTTCAGGAATCTGCTATTCCCCCAGGTAAAACCTTGGTGCCTCCTCAATTCTGCACCAAAATATTACATTGGGCACATGACTCTAAACTGCCTGGCTACCTGGGCGTTCACAGAACTTTCATTGTTCTCTCCTGTCTGTACTGGTGTCCTAATCTTCGTAAGGATGTAATGGACTATGTCAATGCCTGTGCTGTATGTGCTCAAACATCTACTTGTGCTCCAGCAGGACCGCTTCTTCCTCTGCCTATTCCTAAGAAGCCTTGGTGTCATTTGTCCATGCATTTTATTACAGATCTTCCATCCTCCGATGGCTGCACGGTTGTTTGGATGATTGTGGATCGCTTTTCCAAAATGGCCAATTTTGTACCCCTTCCAGCTTTACCATCAGCAGCTGCGTTTGGTGCCAGTCTTCATTCGTGAAATTTTTAGGCTTCACAGTATGCCCATGCATATAGTTTCTGATCGTGGGGTGCAATTTACCTCTCGCTTTTGGAAAGGCTTTTGCAGATCCCTGGTCATATGCAGAGAGACTTTAACCACATCTTCTACTTGTGAGCATCTGAAACATGCAGCTCTCCGGCACAAGAACTTTGCGGATCAGCATCGCCGTAAGGTGCCTCTTCTCCAACTTGGCTCTTCACAAGTCTGGCTCTTCACAAGGAACATTCGTTGCAAAGTGCCTTCTTTGAAGTTTGCTCCACGGTTCATCGGACCTTATGCCATTTATGCCGAGGTTAACCCAGTTTGCTACAAGTTACATCTTCCCTCACATCTCAAGCTGCCTAATGCCTTTCATGTGTCTCTGCTTAAGCCGTTGGTCCTGAACCGCTTTTCTCGTCCCTCTCCGCTGGCTACTTCTGCACCCGACTCTTCTCAGGAATATGAAGTCCATCAAATTCTGGATTCCAAGTTTTCTCACAAAAAGCTATTGTATCTAATTGATTGAAAACGTTTTGGTCCTGAGGAGAGATCATGGGTTCCAGCTACAGATGTGTCTGCATCTCTTCTTGTCAAGAGGTTTCATCTTCGTTTTCCACTTAAACCTGTCACACTTACTTCTTCCTTACTTACCTCTTCCTCACTGAAGCCCAGACGCCACTCTCCTGCGCATGCGGGCAGTTCTGATGCTGGATGTGCCTCTGTTTCCAAGCTTTATCAGTTCCGTCCAATCCACTGGCTAATGAGAAAATAGCCTCCTGACCAGCCCTGGCTATTTAGCTAGCTCACACACTGCACTCTGTGTTTGTGCAACGTGTCCTGATTGTGTTGAGCCCCTAGTTCTGTGAGTTAGTTTCTGTTCACCTGGTGCTTCATTCAATGTTTTCTCTGTCCAGCTCCTGCGTTACCCCTCGTTGTCCAGTCTGTTGGTTCCCAGCCAACTTCCCTGTGCTGTTTCAGTGTTCCTGTTTGTCTGTGGATATCCCTGAGTCACCTGTGCCTCCTGTTGCTTCCAGTGTTTCCTGTGTTCCCTATGCCCTCAGTGGCCCCTGTGTCACTAGAGTCTGTCTCCTGGATCCCTGGCAATTGACCCCCGGCATGTGACCTGACTTCTCTTGCTTGCTGCCTGCCTCGACCCTGGCCTTCCTCGACTATCCTTCTGCTTTGAGATTTGGTACCGGGATTTGCTCACCTTGGTGGGCCCAAGGACTGCAACCTGGCAGTAACCAGCGGCCCAACATCCTCACCATCAGAGGCTCTGGAGAAGACCTGGTTACTGCTTAGACTCTGCGCCTTGGCTTTCTCAGGGCTCATGCCACCTCCCTGCAAGCCATAGCACCCCCTAGTGGTCCTGTCTCTCCATGCGTGACACAGGATATCTCCTGACCAGTCAAAACTAGCCTATGGGTGCACTAAGCAAGTCATATACACGTCAGATTAGACCAGGTATGATTTAAATAAAAGCAAACTTTTTGACATTACCGGACAACGTGGAACAAAATTTTAGGTGTATCTAAACCAGTGTTTCTCAATCAGGGTTCCATAGAACCCTAGGGTTTCCACAGAGGTTGCAGGGGTTCTTTGAGCAATGAGCAATTTGTACCTTTGAGGTCAGTGTAAGTGACACCAGTGATCTTTTTGGCTATCTATAATGGTGACATTCTTCCCAATAGCCAGCAATATAAGAGGCATTTTTCCCCCTGATCACCATGCGCATAAATTGTGAGCTGTGGATATAGTAATTATAGCAGGGGTTCCCTGAAGACCTGAAAGTTATTTAAAGGATTCCATGTTAAAAAGGTCCAGAAACACTGCTATAAACCCAAACAATTTTTTTTGTATATGATTTCAGTAAATAAGGATTAAAAAAACTTGTCCAGCATAGTTTGCTATCTGTGTTTCTGTTATAGAGGATAACTCTATGTCCTGGTGATAATATTCTTGTCAGGGCTGAAAGTAAGAGAAAATTCAGTTTTAAGTTGCTGGCAAAACGAGAAACTTTCCAATGAAGATACTTAGTCTGGTGGCAGCTGTTGCAGGAGTTTTACCTCTCGCTTCCTGGTATGTCCACAAGAAATGACAGATCTCCTCAAAAAGACATGATGACAACAAGATTTTTAATCCTTCGCTACTTTATGAAAAAAAAAAGTTGATGTGATTTTACCCATTAGGACAGTTTCTTTCTGCCCTTTTACCATAGATGAATACTTGAAAAAACTTTCAGGTCTTCAGGGAACATTTGCTAATATTACTAAATCTACAGCTTACCGTACATTACCTGGTGGTCAATAGAAAGATTACCTCTAATATTGCTGGCCATTGGGAAGAATGTCAACCTTACAGATAAACAAAAAGATCATTGGTGTCACCTAATCTGACCTGGGAGGTAAAAATTGTTCAATCATTCAAATCATTGTTCATGGAAACCTTAGCAAACTCTGGAGGAACTCATGAGTTGCATGGAATCTTGTTCGAGAATCACTGTCTTAGGGTAACTAAAATACCATTTGGGCTTTCGATTTACTTTAAATAGAGTGTACAGTACAGTTTATTGTTTGTGTTCAATCTTACAATACACAAGCCATAACATGCATATATTTTGAAGATGACCTGTCACAGAAGGGGCAAAATCTGATTTGGCTTTGATAAAAACCATGTCAGTGTCATGTAAACAAAACAGGAAATGAGAAGGAAAAACTCCATAGTAAGGTAATGCCCATTTCTGCATTTTCGAAAACACACAGATGCTGCTCTGCGTTTGAAACGTTGCATTTGGCAACCCATTCATTTGATATTGCACAGAAATTTAGTACTTTTGAATGAACCTACTTTTACAAAAGCGCAGCGCAAGGCTACGCAGAGCAGTGTACTGCATTGCAGTGTGCTAGTAAGGCATGTTTGGGATATCATTATGAATAAATGGCAACCCAGAGTAATGTTCATCATAATGTTGATCTTAATGTTCATCATATGCATTGCTAAAGTGCAAGAAAATGAAAAATTGGACTAATAGGAACATGCATTGCTGTTTGGGTGACAACTCAAATTTAGGATTTCATATCTCTTTTTTCTTGTGAATTCTCACCAGTGAATCTCTCCATCAGGAACACAACTCAACCTCTTTATCTAAAACTATGAACTAACAAAATAGTTTTAAGTTTAGACCCACTTACATTAGACCTACTATTTATAAAGTCTTTTATTTTTTAGTGTTAGATAAAGTATGGAAGTTCAAACCCCTGTCATTTTTTGTTTTGCTGTCTGTGTTACATTGTGGAGAGTTACCAATATTTCCAGTCTCAAACACACAATAAGCAAGAAATGTCTAAAATAAGGAAGAGTCCCTTGGTTCTCACCAGAATATATTCATTAAAATAGCTTCCTATTACTAGGATGACGGTGCCCACAAGGAACGATATAGATGGTGAAGGGCAGCAATAAAATCCTGGCAAAGGTTTTCAACTTTCACCACTATATCCAAAACTGAAACAAAACATTTTGATTTTGATATTCACCAAGTTGCAAATACATGTTCTAGTTACAAGTTACTTTGTCACAACTGACATCTGAAATTGTTCTGAAAGTTCAAAAAATCAATTGACTCACCTATAGCAGGCACTGGAACACACTACCCACTGCTGGGTTACACTAAGGCTTCCATTCTCTCCTGATTACTGGCCAGATTATGGCATTGAGCATGTAGATGGTGGACCTTCTGCTGCCACATCTCCCTTTCAAATTTGATGGGCTGGTTCTTGGGGTTCTTCTACATCAGTACATTACTAAACTTATCTCAGAGGACCATGGACTAGTTTTTCCAATGTGTTTTTGCATGAAGCTAGCAAATACATAGAGCACACACAGGCAATTCCAGTGCTAGTCATTCTTCTCTCCAGTCCTGACTTCTAAGTCATCCAATTCCTAGGGGATTGTACATTACAGGTTCACTCTGCTGCTATGAGCTCCGCTACTGCTTACAGGCACATTCTGAGTATCAAACCTCTGATGGGCACAATGCCATGGTGCCTCTGCAAAACTGCCAATAGCTGCAGCAAGCAATCTTCCAGAAGGCGCTATTATTCCACTAGATAATAAGTATACACAACTGGATCATTCATATTCAGTCATCTGTCTTGGTGCAAAGTTCCCTGGCTCTGTTCCTTCAGTGCTAGCCTTGCTGTAATGCAAAGTTATCTGGGTCTGTTCACCTAAAGCTAGCCTTTTGGACTAATGGGATTTAAGTTCAGTGGGTCTGTTTATCCCAAAGCTAGCCCTGCTGTTCTGGTGGGATGCTTCATACTCTACTGTACTGATGGAAACCTTCACACCTTCTCTGCTGCTTTAAAGTTTCTTAGGTTCTGTCACTCAAGTCTAGCCCTGCTCCACCACTTGGATCCTTCATATCCTTTATTCTGCCTTTGATGCAAAGTTTCTTGGATCTGTTCACCCAAGCCTAGCCTTTCTATACTGGTGGGTTCCTTCACATTATCTCTGTTGCCTTTGGTCCAAAGTGTTTGGGTCTCCTCACCCAAGACTAGCTCTAGTGTATTGGTGGGATCCTTCACATACCCTGTTCTGCTTTTGGCTCAAAGTTTCATGGGTCCTGCTAGTTCTACTGGGGTTCTTCATATCCTTTGTTGCAAAGTTTCTTGGGTCTTTTCACCCATGGCTAGCCTTGCTATACTGGTGGGATCCTTTACATCTTCTCTATTGCCTTTATTCCAAAGTTTCCTGGGTCTCTTCACTCAAGACTAGCCCTGCTCTGTTGCTGGGATCCTTCATATCTTTTATTCTGCCTTTGGTGCAAAGTTTCTTGGATCTGTTTACCCAAAGCTAGACTTGCTGCACTGGTGGAATCCTTCACATACCCTGTGCTGTCTTTTTGGTCCAAAGTCTCCTGGTTCCCTTTGCCCAAGCTGTACTGGGAGGATTCTTCACATCCTTGCTGCTTAAGTTTCCTGGGTCACACAAGGATAACCCTGCTGTACTGGTTGGATCATTCCCCATTGCTGCCTTTCACCCAAACTGTCCTGAGTCTCTTCACCCAGGTGGGATCTTCAGTTCTCCAGCTCCAAGGTAAAGTGCCCATTCTGTCATCTCTACTATATCTATTTCCCTTCATCTAACCTTTCCAGAGTCACTTTCCCCCATCTGATTGCAGGACTCCCCCCTCCCATTTCTGTCCTTCTGCTCCTTTCCCTCCCTCTCTCTGCCCTCTATATCTCAGCTCACAAACTTCTGTCTCTAGTTTATATATACACCTCTCCAATTCTGCACTCAGATCCTAAATAGTTAACCCTCTCCTCTCATCCTGATCCCAGGCACAGTCAGTCTCACTGTATGATTTTATGCCATGCCATGCTATTCCATTCTTGCTGCTCCCAAGACACTGGTATTTATACTCCATAATAACCTTAATGCAGCCTGTGTATAAATATTTAGTCATGGTGCCTGGTGAAGATGAGCACATGCTGTGTTCTGTTCTTACACCTCTATTGCTGATGATAGCACATCTGCAAATGTAGATTATGTACTGCTAGGCTTTTTTTTTTTTACAAAGTGGAAGTGCTGCATACTGTCATCTGTTCCCTGCAAAGAGCCGCCTGCGCTGTGCAGTGATGGAGAGGAGCTCCCTGCACTCATACAGCAGGGGGATCTGCAGACAGCTGCCACGGGGCGGGGCTTCTCTTTGGCCACGCCCCCATTGAAACTGCAGTGCTGAGAAGTCAGCAGAAGTGTATCTGCACATGGGAAGCAGTCCAGGGGGAAAGGGAGAGGGGAGAGGTAAAAAGTGGAGGAGAGAACTACACATACAAGTGGGAGAGCTATAGACAGAAAACATACTGATCTAGGCTGGTGAGTAGTGACTCAGGTATGCAGAAAAAGGGAAATAATGGTTCACATAGGGGCAACACTTAAAGTGTGCATGGGGGTAGGGGGATGAAGAAATGAAGAAGGCATGCAATCTTTACACAGGTCTATATCTGCTTCTTCCACATGATCACTGCACTTTTGTCTCTTCTGATAGAAAATGCTCCTGGGACCCCCTTGGCTAAGAGACCTCTTGTCTCATATTCATGGACCGCTATGTCATTCATGGCTTTTCATGGTGATGCTGGGTAAGTGAGTTGATTGCCTTTTAAATGAGCTTTCTGTACTGCTTAGCAACAATTCCCCATCTACTGAGGATGGAGGAGACAATAGGAAAGTTACATTGTTATGCAGTTTCTGTACAAAGGTTATAAGGTGTTATAAGCGCACTTTGAGAATCTAAATTTGGAGAAGTGTGACAATAGTAACTTCCCCCCTTCCCTTACACATACACACACATACACACACATTCACACACATATACACTTACACCACACCAATTTAATGCCAAGCAAGAAGACTGCAGAGGTACTGCAGGGATGCAAGAGTGAGCAAGGGTGGGGTGTATATCTATTAAGATATATGACTATACATTAGATATTAACCTGCCTGCAATGTTCTCAAAAAAGTCATATACTAATGCAAAACACACTGAAATTTGTAATTTCTGTAAGTGACTCAGCACTAGGTACCGGTAACTGCAGGCTGAGTCAGCAACAGGCCACTTGTGCCCTTCATCAAAGGGGTACCTTACCTGCAACCCACCTATAATGCTCCAGGTATTATAGATCTGCTATACTGAGGAATTTACTGTGTATGACCTTGTGTTATCCTAGGATCTCTTTTTTTTTTTTACTATATACCATAATAACCTGACCTATACATTGCTGCATATTTTGGAATTGCATGCTTTGCTTGGATTAACTCATTGCATTCTGTAGATCTATACAGGCTTCTTCTTTATTACAGCTGAACTTGTATATTTAGCAATGTCAACTTCTGCAAAAGCTTTGGATGAGTTGTATGGGTCACTCTGAGCTTGTTTATTGTTATGTATGCTGTATGTTGTTCTTTGTTTTATGTTTTTTTGTTTGTTTGCTGTTTAAATAGTGCTCATGGTGTTTTAAAAAATGCTGATATACAAATATGTTTTTATTTACAGTTGTTGATAAATTATTACGCTATATACACACTAGGTATACATTTGTTTTTACACGTAAAAGGTTTACGTGGCAGATTTTACTTTTTATTACAAGACACCAATGTTTGAATTGTATTAGACCCTTGTATTGTATATATTGATACATCAATACCATTAAGTGGACATGTAGCACTTAGCTTTTTCTTAGATCCGATTAACAGATCATATCTAAGGTCAAGCTAAGTGGTATATGACATTCTTCATTGTAAAGGTTGCCATAGACCATAGAGAGCAGTCAGATGTCCATGTTTTATCTCAATGTACTCCACCAGTTCTATGATTAGTTGCTGTATGTGTGTTGTAGTGTACGATGCACAGTAGACCATCTTCAAAGAATCACAATAGGAAGACGGCAGAACTTCTGTAATAGATTTATGTCACTTTTTTTAGTAAATACCCCTCTATGTTTTTTTGGGATGTGCCGTTACCTGTAGAATCTAGCATATTTAGATCATACCAAGAAATGTGATTTTTTTTAATTAATTGTTGGCTGTGATTTGTATTCTAAATGATACTAAGATGCAGATATAATATTTTCATGAATTAGGATGTGAAGATGCTAGTATATATATTAGCTGAATACTGAGGCTTACCAGTTACATTTGTTTTTATTAAAGTCCGCTAATTGCCTCCTAAAGCCCTAAAAAAGTCTCCTCCAGTCAGGAACATTTTATTTTATTTAAAATTGTGCAGGGAAGAAATTATTCTATTCAATTGGGACACAAACTAATGCATATTTTTAGTAGAGTGAGGAGGAGTATGAGCTTATTACAATTATTATTATTATTATTAATAATAATAAACAGTATTTAAATAGCCCCAACATGTTACACAGTGCTGAACATTAAATAGGGGTTGCAAATGACAAACAAATACAGACAGTGACACTGAAGGAAAGGACCCTGCCCCGAAGAGCTTACAGTCTAGTAGGTGGGGGAATTTACACACAATACGAGGGGAGATATGTAGTGGACGGAAGTAGTGATGGTTTCAAAGGACAGAAGAAGATGGGTAGACAAGATTTTACTGCTGTTGCTCCTATTTTGGTGACCCCTCCACCCCTTGTTTGAGTGTCACAGTGACAAGATAAAATCTGCCCAATGGGAATACCCACCTACCTCCTTATTTTTTAAATTGTTAAAGGCAATATATGCAGTAAAGCATTACAATAGCATACATTTGCTGGAAAATATAAAAATGCAGTTATGTGTTCCTTAAAAATACATACCATGATTGTGTGTACCTAAATCAGTCTTGATATCGCCTTCTTCCTTCCATCATTCAGATGGGAAGAGAGAATCATCTTCAAGGTGGACAGGTGGACAGACTTTAGAAATTGCCTGCTCCCCCTTTTTTCACTTTACATCCAGTTTTTCTGCATATATTTTTGCCCCTTTTGACTATTAAAGGGAACTATTACTATATATATTACTATTACTATACTTATTCTGTCTTTGAATTTTAGTAATTAAATGGGCATACCTATCTACACAAGCACTATTTGCCCTATGATATTGAATCTTATATAATTACAACATAACTGTGTTCTATTATTTATTTACATAAAACAATTCCCGTGATGTCCTGGGAATGTGCAAGATTACAAGAATAGTAAGCAGAATTTCACACACGCTGTTCTCAGCAGCCTCTGACACAATGCTGTCTAGATGTGTAGATTAAAGTGTAGGGAAACGCTAACAATAAAGTTCTCTTATCTTTTTCCACTAAATACGCCATTGAAAGTGATGCTCTGATTTGTGTTCTGTGCGGACATCTTTATTCTTGTCAAAGAGTTTAATTAGCCCTCCTTTGTTGGACTACAGAACTGTTGGTTCTTGTTGTGGTCATAAGGGCATTGAGAGTGATTTGCTAGTTTAGCAAATTCTATTAAACAATACAACTGGTCAGGGCTGACACCATTCATTTAAAAAAAATCCAATGTGTGGTCAGTCCCCATAAGAAACTTTAGGCTGGGTGTAATTTTGGCAGATCAGCAGGAATTTTTCTAACTTTGCATAAGACTTGGGGAAATGTAACATAAAGGTGAACTTCATTTTATTATTTACCTTTGCCTGACATATGTGTCAACTGTTTACTATGCGGATGTCAGTAACCATCAGTTCATGCATACATACATCCTTCACCAAGCGCTCTATTTATAAAGCAGGAAACCAGACATTACCTCTTGGGATTTATCCAGGTTCATGTGTTTCAATGGCTGTAATTGATTCCCACGTGGGAATGTTCGAGGGAATGTCCGATTCCCTGTTTTATAAATAAAGATCAAAGTGTAAAAGTGACACCTACAATACATAACAGAGAACAACAGTTTTTTTGGTTAACATAACAGAATACAGTATGTAAGACCCTTAAGAGTTTTCATGTCAACCTTTTATTTTTTATTTACCCTATATATAAACTCAAGTATAAACCAGGTTTTTTATTCAATCCACACAATCCACATAATTGCAGTTTATACTTGGACCACTAGATGGTGCTGTGTCCTTATGTAATGTGTATAACAAACTGTTGCTGTCTGAGACGTTTGTAGCACTTTATGTTTGTGGTCACAGTGCTGCCTACTGATGGCTAACAGTAATGCACAAAAGATCATTTAATGGCAAGTGACCCTATATAAAGGGGTAGAGGATCAACAGACTGAGCCCATGTGGTTACAATTGTTCTTCCTTTTAAAATAATGTAGTTTGTACAATCATTTTATTGGCATTTGTATTGATTAGTGTTTTGAATATTAGCAGTGATAAACGCACTTTGTGACCTAGGTTTATATTTGAGTTACTGTAGTTTTTCTGTATTTTTTTCAGGATAAATATATAATTAGTTTTCTATACATAGTGGACTTTGTCCATGACTATGGACATTGTAAAGCACAGCGTAATATGTTGGTGCTATATAACTACTGTGTAATAATAAAAAAAAAAATATATATATATATATATATATATATATATATTTATTCATCCAAAAAAGAGAAGGCAATAATGCAACAGTATTTCAAGGTCTGCCTTGTATAGAAACATAAGAACGTAGCGCCCATTACCACTAAACACAGAAAGCTTGTGAGTAGAAGCCAAGTCAGTTAAAAGAAAATCTATTATTGCTTCAAGGTCTGCTTTATTATAGAACATGTGTATTGTAGTTGGACACAGTTATTTGAAAAATTCAAGTAACATACCTATGAGATTTATTAGCTACTTTGACGTGGGGTATAGAATGCTGATATCATATGTTGAATATATTTTAGTAAGGAATTACATTTGTATTTTAGTAAAAAAAAAATTATCATACTAATTAAAGAAAATAATTATTGTTGTTGTTATAATGATGTAAGAAATATATTCATACTACTTTCCATAGTGGTAGTATTAGGAACCTAAGACTGTAACATAGGGAGACTTTCAAGGGCAAATAGAACACCAAGAATCCCTGAGAGGCGCGGTAACATTGATATGGTGTGAATCTCATTAACAAGGTTACATAGTTTTTGTATACCGGTAACATCAAAGTGAATTAGGGACTGTAAACACACGCCTGCTAGGAAAAAATAAGAAAGGGATTTGAAAGATGCAGGCCTGTCCTTGTATAACATTGAGAAAGAGGAATTTTAAATGCGGGTCAAAGATTCAGTAGTGGGTCCAAAGAGAGATATGATGAATGTGTACAGTTAGAGATGAGATATATATATACTACAAAGGGGAGATACAAATACTCAGAAAGTTTATATGTAGGTGGAGTCTGTAAAAGCAAAAGAAGGAAAGGACTGCACTAATTTGTACAAGAGAACAGGGTATATATAGAAAGAAAAAAAGTCACCCATTTTAAATTACATTTTATTTAAATATCAGTTTTGTTCTGAACAGTTATTTGTGTTCTAGAATATGCTCATGATTATGCAAACACAGCTGTTTTATTTTTGTATCTTACTATTGCCTACCAATTTAATGTTTGTTTAGGTGAATCTTGGCCCAGGCTATGCACATTAAAATATATATTTACAGTATATTCTGAATAAAGAGTAAAAATGCTTTAAAAAAAAGTCCTTATTTAGCTATGTAGCTATAGGCAATGTGGAGAAAGTCATCTTCAAGTTTCATGATAAAAACTCTGAAATCACAGTTTCTTTTTCTTCTAAGACTTTGTTCAGTTGGGCATTATTTCCAAGTGGTATTGATGGGGGTACCGTGAAAAGAATAGTAGCCACTGAATTATAGTCATTAAAGGTGGTGCAGCTGTGTTGTAGTTTCCCATAAACTCCATGCAGCATTTCAGAATAATCTGCTGCTGAACCTCTTCCATAACCTTGAATGGGAAAATTTCTAACTGCATTAGCATGTAGTTGCGAAGAGGTTGAATATCTTTTGAAGGACAACAGATGATCCATGATACATGTTGCAAAAGAACTGCATCACAACAGTGTTTCAGAGATTATCAGCAAATGCTTATGAATATCATAATGGACCTCTATAGGTCCTCCATAGTGGTGAAATCAAGCACATAGGAGTTGTTAACTATGAAGTTGTCAACTGCTTGTCTGAACTTTTTTGGTAGAAATTCAGCAACCCATCAGCACTTCAGTGTAAACAAACAGCAGGTGCTGTAAGAAAATATACCAAGCCTATACAAAACTTCAGAGTCTTTGTTGTACAGATTAGCTCATTCTTTCCCCCCAGTTGCTTGTATTGAATATACAAATTTTATGTGTATCTTTGATCTAGATAGTTCTATTTTTGTCTGGCTAGTGTCCAGTATGGGGTTAAAATTTCCACGCTGTCTTCACTCACTCATTTATGGCTTGTTTTTGTTAATGTTCTTGGCCAGTCTTGGCACAATTATCTTCTTGTCTGAAATGCCTACTTTATATGCTCATTGGAACATTTAGTTGACTAAAGCCATCAACAACAAGGATGTGAGTTTGTAGATGCTTGTGGACATTGGTGTTCCATTCAAATACCCAACCAGGTTAAGGGGATTTTTATTCTTTCAAATTCTGTTTATAGAGCTACGTAGAGTTGAGAGGTGTTTTAGAGTAAATGAGCAAAACTAATCAAATATCAAGGCTTTTGAACAGATTTTACATTCATCTTTAAGATTCCTTAATCTTTAAGTAAAATAGAATGCATGGCACACATAGGCTGACTGATATTGGATAGAAAGTACATAAAATATATATAAGTACATAACATAACAAAGCAAAGTGAAGTATATAATTAATAGATGACAATATGAGAGATAATTTAAAATCTTTGTATGAAGCTTGGCCAATTGTTTCAAATTTCTCAATTGAACTCCATGTTGTTTGGAATCAACCTTTGGTGACAAATCATTTAGGCACACAAGCTGGAAATGTTTTTTGACATTTGTACCTAGGTTTGTATATGTGAAGTCATATAATATAAAGCACACCATGACATTCTAATATCATTTCAGACTGTCAAATACTAATAAATTCTTATCTAAAAAAGCATCTTCATAGCCTTTTTTTTATTTCAAGTTTTTCCTTACCTCTTCTCAACTGCCAGTCAAACTCATGTCAATCCCCATCAGTCCTATCCTGAGTTTTTGGTTAAGCATAGTTAGGAAAATATTAAAATGCATGTCATTATGGAACACATAATTGTTGGGTTAGAAAACATTAATTGCCTATGTCACTGATATGATATCTGACAAATCTCAAAATTGTTTACAACATAGGTGACGAAAGCAATTAGACATAACTATCCTATGCTTAAGGCTTTCTATTGCCAACCTTATTTATGTTATAGAACTGTTGTACTGATGTACGTATATTTGCTTTTTGTTCCTATATCACCCATATGTTTTTGGTTGCTCATTCCTCTAGAATAGGATCAATAAAACTTTTGAAATAAAATATTTTAAAAACAAAGAAACTTTTTTTGGAATATATATATATATATATATATATATATATATATATATATATATAAATAGAGAGAGATAGCTTTATAGATTTGACTGCATGCCTAATGATAATATTATTTTAAGCTTTTGGCTACTAGTGTTGTTAGGAAATAGAGATGGGTAAACTAATTAAAATGAAATGAAGTTCAGCGAGGGAAATACACGATATCAGCAAACATCTGTGTGTATTAAATATTTGCTTGCTTTGTACTTATAGTACGCCCAAATTCTAGAATTTCTGAGCCAGTTGCACAGGTTTATGTGTCACCTTGTCCTTATGAAAAATGTTGCACCATTTTGGAGCTACCAAATAGAAAGGAAATATAAATTCAGATACAGAGAAAATAAGATGACTGTAGGTACAGTAAAGGGAAAGCGATAAATAAGGCTTTGGCCCCATGTTACCTTGCTGTCAGATGTATTTGCTGCAGCAATCATCACACTGCCTGTACTTGGCTCTGTCTCACAGCTTCACAATATGCACCTCATCATAAACATTATCACGGCAGCATTTGCGGTTTCCTCAGTTAATGCAGTCTCGGATCTATATATTTATATATTTTAAATTTACATCCTATGAGCATGTGTAGGGTCATAAAAAGAACTCTTGCTGCCACTGTTCCCATTTCTTATATTTTCATTATTATATCTTTATCATTTTAAAGCATCCATTATACAATCCCACTAACAGGAGTAAGGCTGAATAATACATTTAATGTAATAAGTTTCCAGTCTCCTATAAGATGATATTGTGATCCAATTAGCTAGTCCAGAGCCAGAGGTAGATACTGTACATCGTAGATCCATGTGGGTTTTGTATAGTTTCAGCATTTGTCACTGTTTAGATGCTAAGCATAGAACAACCATCATATACAAATCACTTAAATGGGTATAGCAAATTAGCAGATTTTTTAAGTAAATATGATGTCACCTATGGAGTGATATTTTACATCACAAATTAGCAGACATGGATTTGATTGACTGGAGTCTTATATAGTTCCACTTTAAGCACATATTCTTACCTATATTAGCCATGTAACATCAGCAGTGGCTTAATAAACCCATATATATAAGCTGGTATGAAATTGGGCAGGTTCTAAAAAAAACTGTGAAAAACTGTCTGTCAATTGAGAATAAGCAATTTAAGTACAGGTGAGAAACCTTTAAAACTGTACAATATAAAATGTAAGGCTGGAGTATTGCTTTAATACAATCTATAAATTGTTTTAATTTTTGCAAAGGAAATTAATATCAAAATAATAAAGACAATAAAGTTGCTACCCACCTTTGGAACATATCAAGTATGTTGCTTTGGGGCTGCTATCTGTTACCTAATAAAAAAGAACAATGATGTATAATATATACCCCTTTGTTATTTTGCAATCATCTATTGTATGTCCACCCAGTACAAAGCTTTGGACATATAAATATTTGTAACAAACAGTAAATATGCGTTCAGTCTAGCCTTCACTGACCTCTGTAGATGCAGGTACTGAGGAGCAGTTCAGTTGCAGATTCTCAGCAGAAGCACTGAACTGGCATCTTATTCCCCTATTCTTTTTCCCACAGCAGTGACTTAAGAGCCTTTCAGATTTCTTATATAAACATACAGAAGATGCCCTGGCTGTTGAAAACCATACCACTAACAAACCAGAGTGTCTCTCTTGTAAGCTTTAAATATGGATTTCTCCCCAGTGCCTTCAGCTGCAGCAGTGAGTGGGGACTACAATTAAAGATTGTTAAGAATTGAATTGAATTATTTTTATTGCTATATCATTATAAAGGCATAGCATGCTTCGATTCTTTCACTTATTCTTTTTTGTGCATTGCATCTCCTGCACTGCAATGTTTGCATATATCCTGCTCCTCCGTGTCTGCATGACATTTCTTAAGGGTTTCATGATGATAACAGTGTTAGATTATGCTTTGGTAATGTGTGTTGTTGCTTTCTATGGAAACTTATGTGGCAAGGTGACAATTCAAGAGCCCGGCTAGCTATCATTTACAGGGCACTGTAACCTTATAATAGCAAGTTCCTGCATTTCAGGGTCAACCATTATTTTAATAATAGCTGCAGATTTTAAAAGATACAGCAATTAATGTCCTATGTTATTATTATCCTGCAATTATGCTGTGCCAACATATTACACAGCACTTTACAAAGTTCACAGTCATGTCACTAACTGCTCTTCAAGCATCTGCACCAAACAAGCAATTGGCTTGATACATGCAGTCCTCACACTCCTGATAGGACCCCTCAAGCACTGAGTAGTAATGGGAGCTTATTCTTGCAAAGCCAATCAAATAGATTTCAAGTGTCATTAAAAAATACACTGCTGATTTGTAAAAACTACTTCCATCATATGTTAATCAAATAAATAATACAAGGATTCTTGGTTAAAATGTCGTTGGAAAAATACAATGAATAGTTCAGTTTGAGTAACCTATTTATTCATATGTAGACCATATAAATAATATGAGGACTTTTGGGTAAAATGCCATTTACAAATACACTGAAAAGCTTCATGTAGGGACTACTTCAATCATTTGTAGGTCAAATGAGTAAGTTTATTAAAATGTTATTAAAAAATACAATGAATAATGTAATAGTAGTAACTACATAAATCATATGTAGATCTTATTAGTAATACAAGGATTCCCCTGGTGCATGGTTGTTCTTTTTAACTAGGAATCCTGGCAGATTTTGTACAGTGATCTGTCTTCCTGTATGCGTACAGTGGGCGAATGATCCATTGTTTATTGACGCATACGCTTGTGTGAGGAAAGGAAGTACCATATAAAGATTTGTACAATCACATCTCCTGTATGTACAGTTGTCTGGCATGACCTGTGAGTAATTATATTATTACTGCATGCATGCAATTATGCGGTAATCAGTGGTTCATGAATGGTGAATGTTTGTATGGGTCAGTGTTTGGACTAAGTTGTCACCCTTCAAGTCCAAGTCATTGACACCAAGTCCCATGTCAAGTTTCAAGTCACCAATAATTCTTCCAAGTCGAGTCCCAAGTGAAGTCACTTCATTTATCAAGTCGTTTGCAAGTCGTACTTAGTCTGTTATAATGCCTTCCTCCACGCATTCCTTTCGTTCCAAGTCCACTAAGTTCGGCTTACTCAGCTGACAGCTGGAGGAGAAAGCCGTGGACTTAGAATGCAAGAAAGGTGAGGAGAAAGGCGGTGTTACAGAAGACTCACTGCAAGTCGCTGACAAAATCCCCAAGTCGAGTCGCAAGTCGTTTATTAGGTGACAAGTCAGACTCAAGTCCAAGTCGTGCAACTCGAGTTCCAAACTCTGGTACAGGTGGTCCCCGGGTTACATACGAGATAGGGACAGTAGGTTTGTTCTTAAGTTGAATTTTTATGTCAAAACAGGTACATTTGTTTTAATAAATGCAATTAGGACAGATGTTTGTCTCAACATATTATTAGGCAGCGTGGTGTCAGTTACTGTATAAAATCCTCACTGTGAGCTAATCACAGCTAATCTTCATATTCATGCAGACTGCCCCCCTCCAAGCTTTCCTGCACAAGAGGTAGCAGGGAAGCCCCATTTGTATCTAAGGGTCGTCTGTATGTTGGATGTCCTTAACCCGGGGACTACCTGTATATTGTTAATTATTGATTTCAACTGACTTTTTTCAACATCCGTACATAAATTTAGTTTACCTTAATCAGACAGAACTTTTTCATTATGTACTTTTTCTTTTATTCCCACTATAGCAAATATTTTTGTGCTGATTTGTTTTATTTCTATTTTTTGTTACCTTATTTTCATTTTTACTTTGGTTTATTTGCTTTTAAGATTACATACAAGAAAATGCTCAGCATTAAAACTTGTCCTTTTTTCTTTCCAAAATAACTATTCATTATAGTAGAATTATTAGAAAATCATTTTAGGGGCTTGATACTTTTTATTTACTGTAAAACAACCTTTTTTTAAGGCTTAGTCTACACGGACTGTTTCCCCAGCGTTTAACCTGAGGCTTTTAAAGCCCTTGTTTGAAGTCCCCATGCATTCCAATGGGCTAATCTACACCAGGACGTTTCCTTCAGGCACGTTTCTGAGCTTTATTTTAAACGTTGCTTGCAACGTTTAAAAAATTAAAACGCTGGTAAATCGCGGGAAAACGCTGGAAATCGCGGGAAAACGCGTCCATTGATTTTAATGGGAGCGTTTTCCTGCGTTTATGCATGCTAGAAATTTTCAATAAAAAAGCTTCCATTGATTTCAATGGAGGCTTTTACAAACGTTTTAACAATAGCCTGTGTTCTGTGTCACTATTCTATGTGTCATGCATGAATAATTACATGTACTATGCTGTTAAAAATTAACACCTATGCCTGGCACGTGTGAAGATTGTCTGCCATTGTGTTTGCTTTTTGTGCTTTTCACACCTGCAAATGATGTCATTCATTATCACTTGTGTAGTCATTGTCTTTAATTGTGCTTCACTTTGCACTCTTTTCACTCTATTCTGTGTATACTGTTACATTTGTCACTGTACTCTTGCATGATCGATCACATTATCACATGTATGGAGGGATGTATGTACTTCCTGTACTTGCAGAAATCACTGCCCAGGGTTACAATTTGCATTTCTACCAAGTGCTAAACGCTTGTAAAATCGCGGTAAAACGCGGATAAATGCGGCATAGACGTTTTTCAGCTTTTTCCAGCATTTAAAAAAAGTTTTAAAACGTTAGAATAAGTGCATAAAAACGCTTATAAACGCAGTAGGAACGTTTACATGCCTTTTTACAAAACGTCCATGTAGACCCAGCCTTAAATACTTATTTAACACTGGTCAAAACAAATGCAATTATTCACTTTTTAAAGTTTTTGATTACACCAGGGAATGCATTTTTGTTAAGTTAGATCTTACACTTGTTTTTTACTAATTTTCAGGTGGTGAATCCAGAAATGACCCCAGTTTTTTGCTATCACATCCAGATTTTACGATACAGGGTACCCTCCATTTTTGTCAAAAAACATACAAATTTTACATACAATGAAAAAATTATGAAATAATAACTTGAATGTACTGTTTATTTAAATTTCTTTTGTTCATGTAAAGAATTTATTGTTACTCTATGACTTTTTTTACCGATTAATTTGAAAATTAATCGGGTAAGCACTTTTACCTGGAGTGTTCAGTGTTAGGACAATCCTGCCGGATGCTCCAACAATAGTCAGTCATCATATGTACATCCCATCTACCCTGATACCGTCCTTCCATGACCTTCAAATCTTGGTGGAATTGTTCACCTTGCTCATCACTGACTGCACCAAGGTTTTCCGGGAAGTTAGAAAGATGGCTATGCAGAAAATCCACCTTGATGCTCATATTGCAGCCAAGAATTTTGTAGGTCTTCAAGAGTTTCTGGACAATTTCTGTGTAATTATTTGCTCTAAGAAAATCCTTGACAATGGCTTTGAATGATAACCAAGCATTCTTTTCAACTTCTGACATTTTCCTGATGAAATGTTCATCTTTGATGAGCTACTGAATCTGTGGGCTATCAAACACACCGGCCTTTATTTTTTCAAAAGTAACAGTCACTGAAATGATCTCCTGGCTCTGGCCAAACCATAGGTATACCAAATGGCATCTTATCATGTGTTCCCTTTGTCCACATCCGTAAACCCTCACACACTGTTTGCACACCTTATGAGGGGCCCAAGACTTATCTTGATCACCAAGTTTAACTTTGAAATATACCAAATAGGCTTGCTCTAAAAATGTGCTGATGTTCGCCCTTTAACTGGGAATGGTGAAACTGCCACAGATATAACAAAATGAATCAGGGTTGTTTAGGCACTTACCACGAGAAACAGCAGCGCCAGACATGATCTGAAAGAAATGAAATACATGTGTAAGTAGAAAAATAAACTTTGCTTTTTCACTACGTAGAGCAGCGCACAGCCTCTGACCACACTGTCTTGCGTGTAAATGAATAGCCTATACAAATACACGCTACAGTAATCGCATTAATAAAGAGAGTAGAGAAAAAACCTGACGTGACAAATTGATTAAAAATCAAAGTAAAGTCAACAAAAAAAATGTTCAAAATTGTTCCCCAGTGGTATAGATTTTATATACAGTATGTTTATCTATGGCCTAGAGTAAAAATGTAAAAATCGATCTGGTTCATAAGGACTTTAAATGTAAAAGAGCTAAAATGGTTACTGTACAGATTTCATCCCGTATCTAATGACATTCTGTATACACTAGTTGGATGGCCTTATTTTATATTAACATTTTAGGACATTCTTTTTTATATACATTTTATATACTTTTTTTATGGCAGTGACCAAAATGAGTTCCGTCAACATAAACTGGGGTAATAGAAAGCTGAGAGCAAATCATGGACCATATATATATATATATATATATATATATATATAGTAGTTAGTCGATTAGTAAGTTAATCGGTAGTTAGAGATGTGGCAGTTGATAAGGTAGTAACCAGGAGGAAGACCAAATTTTCCAAATTCAATTAGACTTATTTTTGTTTTCCCAGGCTAGATATGGAACTTATAAAAATGGGTAAAAGAGAGAAAAAAGAGAAAAATTTATCTAGCCCAACATGAGGTGACCAAGTGGCCCCTGGCAACGAAATGCCTGGATCTAACTAAGAGAAATAAAGCAAGGGCTTCCGGAGCATGTCTCTTTTGTCAATTAGCTATATTTCCTAATGATTTTTTGTTTTTTGAGTTTAGGTTGCTTTAATTTAAGAAAATGTAAATGACATCAAACGTGTTCATAAGGTCATTGCTGTGTTTGCTTCTACTGTATGCACTTCCCAGTGTTAGACTGACAGCCCTGTGAAATGCAATACAAATAGCCTTAGCTGCATTATAATCTTTTTTCTTACCCTCTCCCTGCCTGGTTCTGTTGTGTCAGGGAATATGGGAATTTCTACCAAGACAAGTTTCCAGTAAATATATTAACAGCAATGTAGCACATATGTATTGATTTTGGAATGTATTTATAAGTGGATCAAGTAGAGACTTTTTTATACTTGACCTGATCTTCAACCATTGCTCGGTGCCATTTGTACTTTGGTTTCCAGATCCAGAAAGAAGTAGGATAACAACACGTTGTGCTCTTTGGAATGCACAGCTTAAAAAATAGTTCATGTGACAGATTACACCTGTCATAGGAATGGTGCTGAGTTCCTGATTTATGTGTAAGGAACATCTTTTTTCAGAACTGATTTTTGCTTTTTTAGTATTTACAGCATTATATGAGTTGGTTGCTTATGAGTCTCCGAATGTTTAATGTTATTCTGTTGGTAGTACTTTGTGTGATGCATTGTGTACTTGCTGCAGCATGTTTTGCTGAATAAGTGTTTTCACTAACAGATCAATATTACAGATGGCCTAACTGGGAATCTTGTTTTTCCATGTGACCAGATACACATAGTAGATTGATTTGCAGTCAATTTTACATACTTGATTTCCGTTTTTTTTTCAAATAGCTACAAGACGTATGAAATGTTTGTACAAAATACAAATTTCAATTACAGTGAGTACTGAGTTACAAAAACAGATAGGCAATTGTATGTCTATAGTACAGAAATATAGTAAATATAAACACTGTACTCACCGCTGCTAGCTTTTTGAACCTGTCATGCACCTGCCCTTAGTTTGCTCAAGTGACCTGCGTCATATACATCACCCCCAATTACATTTTCACAATCTCTCTTTCTGCTTTGTACTTCAACTCCCGACTTTTTAGGCACTTCAACATGTCACTCCAGCATAGTAATGTGTATATAAATATATATATATATATATATATATATATATATATATATATGTATATGTGTGTGTTTATAATAAAATAATGGCCCTGATTCATGTGGTCCTCTTTTAAAGTAGTTTCATAACAAGATTTGCAGAATCACTAATAATCAGCTTTTTCTCACAATATACAACAGCCAATTCCTTTGGTAATGGAAAATTTATAGTGGACCCTTCATCCTATATTAGAGCAGGAACTGAGGTTTTTGAACACATTGGCATTTGGCTTAAACACGTTGGCAGGATAGAAAAATGTCACAAAACCTCACATCTCCATCCAAACCTCCATAAATTCCATTCTTTCAAAATAACTTCATTGAAATAAAGTCCAGAGTATGAATACTTCAAGAAATAAAAAGCTACTGAGTACAAAATGGAGGTGGGTTGGCCACTTCTCCAATAGAGCCTGATTTAATAAAGCTCTCCAACACTGGAGAGGATACACTTTCAAAAGTGAAGCTGGGTGATCCGGCAAACCTGGAATGGATCTTGTCCAGGATTCAAAATATTTGCATAGCAATTTTAGCAAATAGCAAATGACTTTGAAGAAATCCATTGCAGGTTTTCTGGATCACCCAGCAGAAAGTGTATCCTCTCCAGCCTTGGAGAGCTTTAATAAATCAGGCCTATAGTGTTTAAGCAATTACCCTAAAAAGACAACAAATACCAGCAGAGTCAAGGCAGACAGTCGGAACATACACAAATGTACCCCAAATCACAGGGATGACCATCACCGGGCACAGGCAGAACTTTCAGTGGTCTATTTGAGCATTCTAGATTAGGGAAGGTGTGTACTGCAGCAAAACCTGATCTGAAGTGCTGAGTAATACCTAGAATGTGGTAAAGGTATAAAGCTGATAATTATATTAAAGTTGTTCTAATTCTGACTCCTCCATAAATTTTCTCTCTCCGCCAACCCGTTCCACTTCAGGCTGAACACCGTGCGAGATCGGTTGAAATGCCTTTCGGAAAATGTAAAATCCGATGATCTTACTGCATGTGTCAGCATAACATTCCGGTATCAAACATTTTTAGAAGCATTTAGCAATGGCAACCTGGTGTGTTGTGTTTATCTTCTTTTACATTGACCATGTGCTTTCCAAACAACTTGTAATCTCATTTCTTTTAGTTGGGAGTGGGTATGTAATAAGCATACTAGTAAAAAATCTAACACATTTAATTGTTTTTCCTGCTTTTTTTAGTTTGATATTGTCAGCAAAAAGTATCTAGCTCTACTTTCCATATGTCATTAAGGGGATGCTGGTAAATAATTAAAGAGCAGAATATGAAAGAGTGAAGCTTAAGGTAGAACATTCCATATCAATCAATAGTCTCTAAATATATAGTGCTACCACTTATATACTTTAGTTCTCTTATTGTGCACTTAAATCAATAGCAGTATTCACTTACTGTTCTATTTTATCTCTGTAATCTAACCTCCATACAAAAAATGAAAGGCTTGCGTGTTATCCTGGTTAATTTAAAATGGCTTGCTGATTTTAACTTTTTTTTTATAAACTTTGATATAATTATTCTTTACAGTTAATTTTTACAGTTGTGATATCCAAAACTAACATCCTTTTTGGATAAATTATTTGAACCTATGTTGGGTTTAATCTTTTCCTGGCGACCACTATAACTTTGAATGAAGTTAAAAGAAATTACAAACATTTTGAGCTGCTGTAACAGTAGAGTTGAAATCTTCTAAAAGGGACAGACGACTAAGGGGGGATTTTTAAAATAAAAATATCAAGGGCTGTTTATGGTTCATCTGAGTGGGAGTGTGTATTTGCCTTAATAGAGTCTTTTAAAAAGTGTCCTGTTATCAATTTTAAAATGGGAAGTATGGTATGCTGTTGTTTATCCTTAACATACTTTTTAGTGGTCATAATGTTAAACGCTGGTTCACACCTTCCTATGATTTCCCCTCTTAGACATTCAAACCAGTGTCCCTATTGGAAAATTTAAATCCCATGAGGCTCCCCATGGGTGGGTTCATGAGGCGCCCCATGAGTGGGTCCATGAGGCTCCCCATGGGTGGGTCCATGTGGCTGGCACTTTGTCAGCTGCTCCAACACTCAAATTTTAGCGCTGGTTCTTAAAGCACCAACATCTGGACATTTGACATCTGCCACCCCTATTCATTTTTTCTATAGGGCTACTATGTAGCGTCTCGAATGAGGGAGCTGTAAATGCTACACAATCTCACCACAGGCATGAACCTAGCCTTACACATCCTTGCTCCTCAATAGACACAGTGACTACCATCCATAATAATGTGTTTGTACTCAATAAAAAAAAACTTCTTTAGTGCCCCCTATACTATATAAAGTTAAAGCTATTTCTGTAATAAATTCAATGTCAGTCATGTAATGCTAAAAGCTTTTCCGGTTCCAATGAAATTTGTATCTATCTGTGCATAGGAGAATGCAGGTTACTATAAGGCTATTGATTTCTGACTATTTTTATTCTACCATATTAAATTTCACTTAAAAATAATTTTATGTTTATACTCTCTTTTTTACATCAGACATAAGAATAAATTGAATACATATTTATTTATTAAATGCACTGTATGCACATATTAATTAACACGTATGTCTATCCTCAGCTATGCTACTTGCTCATACCTGCTTCACACTAGAAGTATCCATAGGCAAGAACCCTCAAATTAAAGCTCGGAATGGAACGGATATCTACCTGAATTGCACATTCGCCACCTGCATCGGGTTCGAGGATGTGACCTTCTCATGGATATACAGGTTCAATGATACATCAAAGCCAGAGGAAGTGAGCATTCCAAAATAGAGGGATATTTCTTGTGAACTTGTTGTACATATTCAACATTTTATTGTAAAAAGATTTTTAATTATTCTTACATACTGGTTATTGTGTTTATTGTGTGGTTAAAGAATAATTGTTCAGAAGTATAGCACTAGGGAAATAATATTCTGTGCTGAAAGATGAGCTTTGCTCTTATCCAAAGTTGATTTTGCAATATCAAAAGTTGCTTGTTTAGTGTGAGTCCTACTTTCACTTGCTAAAACTGCAATAAATTAATTTAATTATATTTATTTACTTGTAGTTATATAGCGCCGACATATTATGCAGCACTTTACAAAGTCCATTGTCATGTCACTAGTTGTCCCTCAAAGGGGCTTACAATCTAATGTCCCTACCATAGACATGACATATGTCATTAACACAATGTAAGGACAATTTTGAGGGGAAGCCAATTACCCTAACTTCATGTTTTTGGAATATGGGAGGAAAGCTGAGTGCCCGGACGAATCCCACACAAACGTGGGAAAACATACAAACTCCTTGCAGATAGTGTCCTGGACTGAGATTCGAACCTGGGACCAGGTGTTGCAGAGGACAGGGTGCTAACCACTCAGCCAACCTTTGCTGCCACATTGCAAATAAATCAAACCTGTATTTTTTTACATTTAGGTATATATTAAAATATACTTTTTTTGTTATATACCTTCCCTGGTTTTTAATTTGCAGGGGGTGATGTCACATATTCATTCTTTTGGTAAGATGAGATTTGGAGTCCTGCATTCCCTGAGATCTTGTCAGCAGGATACTGATAGAAGGATACTTACTGGCATAAAGTAAGCATTTTATATATAGGCAAACAACAATCAAGTGTAAGTTAAAAAAAGTATTTTTACCTTCCAAAAATCACATTCTCTCACTTGTGCCCCATTTTTGCTATTTAAATGCTGATGACGCAGAAGTGAATGCAAATGCATGCTGGGATAGTTCAGTAATAGAGCCCCCAACCATCACAATTACTGTAGCTTTGAGACAGTGGGCCTGATTTATTAAAAACTCACTAAGACTGGAGAATATAGACTATCTTGGGTGAACCGAGATGATCCAGCAACCTGGAATGTATTTACTAAAATCATTTGCTATTATTTGCCAAATGTTTTCAATCCTGGACTGGATCCATTCAAGGTTTGCTGGATCACCCCGGTGCACCCATAACAGTCTATCTCCATCTATCTGGTTTTAGAGAGTGTCTGGTTCTGGCTTAATGGCTGCAGGGAGTGAGGAAGGAGGTTTGGCAGATGTAGGTGATCAGCACCATACCGTAGGACCGCATGAGGAAGGAGGAGGTGGGAGGGGTTCAGTGAACAGCACTAAAATCAGAAATGACTGAGGAGCAGGAGATGGATAGGGTGCTTAGAATAAAGAAGGCGGTGGGTAGAGTCAGGGGATTGGCTGTCTAAAGCTTTCTGCTAACAGGAAGAATAAGGCGGGGGGGAAGGGCAGAAGTACTCTACCACCTTGCTCTATGTGATTCTTCTGCCAGGAACAGTAATGGCTGAACAGAAAAGAGCAGATTGCTAAAAGGATGGTGGTGGGCTGATATCCCCACAATGGTGAATGTATCTGAAAGGCATTTGTGTAGGATGAGGGTACTTACCTTTATTTTTTGAAGAGCAGGCTACGTTCCTCTTTTGTGAATTGATCTAAACATCCAACCGTCTTCATTTATACCCTGATCAAGTAACCTACAATAGTTTCATGTACCACTTGTACTTCTATGGGGCCTTGTCCTCGGAGTTGCTTGGAAGACATTCCAAGTGCCCAAACATATAGTAGTGTGTTTGTTGGCAGTTAATAAGAATATTTTTAAATTCATTTTTAGAAAGTAAAGTATTTTTACAAGTATAAGGTATTACATTTTTATTTATCCTCCTTTTCTTTTTGATTTTGGGGGAAGGGGGGACAGGGCAATAGAACTTAAATACTATATATTATTGTACAGTGCACAATATATGTACCTGAACAGAAAAACTTAAGGACTAGGACCCTTCCCAGTAAGTTTTATAGTAACCCAGTCCTGATCCAGTAATTTTTATTGTTCAGCCAATTCTCTGAAATGGGCAAGTTTGTGCCATGGCCCTATTCATTCCTGTAGGATTGCTGTACATCATTTTAAAACTGTGTAGGCAATGAAGTATGATATACAAAGTAGGACTGTGACACTTAGCCTGTGTACTGATTACTCTTAAGAAAAAAAGTTTTCTTAAGTAAAAATGACATTCCAATGATGATCCTTACATGACTTATGTGACATCTTAATAATCCACATTGCCCCCACGCTTCCCTACCCTGTCTGTTGTACTTCTGATATCACAGGACAAGAAGAAAGTTTGGATTCATTATACAGTATTTATAGTATTTTAAACAATGCGTGCAATTTATAAAACCAGACATATCTAAGATTACTCTTTCTTGTGTACCTGGTGATTTTGTAATATTGCAGGCTGTTTTTAAGTCTTTGAAGGTCAAATACAAATTATTTCCAACCAAGTTTACAATATTTAAAGAGGTCTTTATTCACATCCTAGTTCAGAAATTTGAGACATGGAATTGACTCTGTGTTTAAAAAAAAAAAATCTGACCTGAGTGTATGCATTATATTGATATCTAATAAATAAAGCCATCAATTAGATCACAAGGTAGTAAATGCACATAGGTCTCTGTATCAGATTACATGTGCTACATCATGTGGATAAAGATATATTGGACATAATGAAATAACCAAATAAGAGAGAATATTATGTTACTGATATTAGATCCAACTTGTCTTTATTGCATACTGACAGATAATCGTTGCATGGAAATCATGTTTTAGTGGAAATTTAAAACAAAAAGGTTTCGAAAGTGTACTAGGCAAATTAAACTACTGAGAAATTTGTGTTTTGCTCCTAGGTTTAACTATTGTATGACAGTGTTAAATGCATTCCTTTAAATTTACTGGTATAAATGAATTTACAGGGGTGGATAAATACACATTAGGTAGACTACCAATGGTCCGATAAGTCATCTATTAACTAACACTCGCCATTTAAAAAATGTTTTATCAACTTCTTTTAAACCTCTTTTTTTGTATGTTACTTTTTCCTTTCTTTATATATTATTCATGTTAACATGGTATACCCCATATTTGTTTAAATACCTTACATACAAATTATCTATTGCATCTACATCTGAACAGTATTTCCTAAACCATAAGGTATTGGATCCAGGAAAGTAAAACTAAAGAAGAAGCAATGGGCACAATACCCTTACAAGACCAGATGTAGTATTAGGGTTCCCCCCCTTGGTAACTGGGGATTACCTGGGGCACAGAGTCTAAATGTATCCTGGTCTTCCTCACAAGGAGTGATGGGCCAGTAACCATAGTGGCCACCAGACTACTTTGCTGCAGGGAGAACACCAATTCTTAACCCCCAGGCTTTACCCACCAGGGGCGAGCGGAACAGAGGGCTCCTGTGTAGGGACAGCCAAGATCAGGTACTGGTGGAACCCAGCTCACCGAGAGTCCTGAAACAACAAGCACAGACAATGCAGGCATTAGTATCAGTCCAATCAACAAAGACATACAGCTCATGTACACTGGCTTTTCACTTGTCAGAGCTGATTCTCCTCCTAAACACTCAACTGCATTGCAAAAGCAGGTTGACACAGCAAAGATGGAGGTCAATTGCGCCTGATGCAACTCCAGCCCCAACTGTGGTCCAGAACTTAAAACTAGGATGTCAGCGAGAGGCAAGTCCTAGACAGTCTGAGGTCAGGACAAGCGGCAGGCAAATGTAGTTCAGGTTCAAGCACAGGTCAGGGCAAGCTATCGTAGTCGAGGTCCAGGCACAGGTCAGGAATCCAAAAAGTCACAATGTAGCGGGATATAGCTGATCAAATCTCAGGTAGCGAGGCTGAGAACCCAGCAAGCCAAGAACTAGAGAAATTTAAATAAGCTAGCAGCCAACTGCAGGACAACATTGAAACTGTGCCTTCTTTACATTCTACCCCTTCCTGCAGGCAACAGCCCAGCATTTTGCAGTGGTGGCAATATTGGAAGGACCAATTTTGCCTTTGTTCTTTAGAGGAGCAGCCTAGGCCAATTCTGGGATTTTGATATGCTTTATAATGGCCATCACCATGTAAATCCTTTGTACTAGGCAATTCTCAGCTTTTTTAGTAGAATGTACTATATTTTACACAGTTACATGGTAGGTTAGATTGAAAAAAGACAAAGATCCATCAAGTTCAACCACAAGAGAAATAAACATATCTCAGATAAAACCCTATAAGACATAGTTGGTCCAGAGGAAGGCAAAAAAAAAACCCTGGTACAATTTGCTTCAACGGGAAAAAAATTTCTTTCCTGATTCCATGAGGCAATCCAATGTTCCCTGAATCACAGTCACTGTTATTTTTATTTTAAAGCCTTGTTACCCAGTTATATTCTGTGCTTCTAGAAAAGCATCCAGCTTTTTCTTAAAGCAATCTATAGTAGTTGCTGAAACTACTTCCTGAGGGAGCCGATTCCACATTTTCACAGACCTTACAGTGAAGAATCCCTTCCTTATCCAAAGCCTAAACTTCTTTTCCTCCCGACGCAGAGTGCCCTCTTGTTCTTTGTAATGGTCTCAAAGTGAATAACGGGGAAGAGAGTTCTCTGTATGGACCATTTATATATTTATACAGGGTGATCATATCCCCCCTTATACGTCTCTTTTCAAGGGAGAATAGATTCAGTTCAGATAATCTCTCCTCATAGCTGAGCTCCTCCATTCCTTTTATTAGTTCAGTGGCCCTTCTCTGCACTCTCTCCAATTACACAATGTCCTTTTTGTGAACCGAAAACTGGACTGCATATTCCAGATGTGGTCTGACCAATGCTATTAGATGAGAATCGAACATATGTACACAGCCGTCTGACGTTCATGGATCTGTCCTGGCGGATTCACGAATGACAAAAGACTGCAGTGCAAGTGAAGGGGAGAGAGCACAGTGGTGTGCCACGTGCACGTTCTCCCCCTCCGCTCTTTGTAGAGCAGAACGGTGCTGTATGTACAGCGCTCGTTCATGCATCTTGCAGTCTTTTGTCCTTGGAAAGAATTGTAAAAGATCTTTTCCAATGAAAAAAATCTAATGTGTATGTAGCCTTAGTAACGTACAGTAGTTACAGTGACTGTATTTAAAATACATGTGTTGTTTTTAATAAACATATAGATGAAATAACTTTTTTTTTTTTATAATTTGTGTGCAGTTATGTAGAAATAATACATTCACTGTATTGTATGCATTTTTCATGCTTGCATATATTTTTACATATTGTGATTATTTAATCCCCCATTATGTATGTTTATTAAAAAAGGGAACAAAGGATACTTTCATTCATTCCTGTGTGCAAATGGCCAAGTGTCTGGCACAGTGTTCTGAACCTGCTCTTACTGTTGGGGAATCACTGATGCACAAGCAAATGCTCATTCCACTGCCCAATATATTAATAAAGCTGTAGCTACACAAAATGTGTGACCTCTGTAGAGCCCAGCAAGAACTGTATGTAGCTCAGTATTGTATGGCTGCCTAATGGTGTTCTCGGGCAAAATAATGTTTGGTAATCATTATATTATATTAAAATTCAGGTACAGGTAGTCCCCGGGTTACATATGAGATAGGGACTGTAGGTTTGTTCTTAAGTTGAATTTGTATGTAAGTCAGAACAGGTACATTATTTTAATAAATGCAATTAGGACAGATGCTTGTCTATATTATTAGGCAGTGTGGTGTCAGTTACTGTATGAAATCTCTACTGTGAGTTAATCACAAACAAAGCAAAAAAAAATCGTAATGGAGCCTAGACATTTATTACCTTCTGGAGCAAGCTGTGCTTTGATATGCAAAAAGAAACAACTGCAGGGTTTGTTTTCGTCATTAAAGAGTTACAAGAGGTCGCAGAAGAGCTCACCCTCCAAGTTCACCCACAACCTCAGCTGTGTTTAGCAAAAGATTTCATGCAAGTCATGCAAACTGCCCCCTTCCAAGCCTCCGTCCTGCACAGGAGTGAGCAGGGAAGCCTGGTTCGTATCTAGAAGTCGTCTGTATGTCGGATGTCCCTAACATGGGGACTACCAGTATACTAATTAGTGTGGTTCGAAAGCTGGTAAATGATACAGATTGATTTTACCATGCGGGAAATAAACTATAGTAAAGTTGGTATGTACTTAAAAACCAGGTTATATCACAGTTATTTCAAAGGTATTACATGTACTGGATACATTTCTTTGTTTCAGTTTTATTCTTCTCATTGGGGTTGAATATTAACAGTTTAGGCTGTGCACTAAGCAAAGGGAATTGTTGCTTGGAAATGGATGCTAAGTAAATGCGATAAAGCTTTAATTACGTTAGCTATCCAATCATGTGCAAGCAAAACTGTTTTATTTCCCTTGCACTTGCTTGGGTATTCAAAGTGAATTACACTGCATTCTTCAAACTAAATAAATTACTCCTTTCTGATTAATAATTGACTTTGCTAAGTGAACAGCCTAAACCCCCTAAGTAAATCCACCCAATATATTTTTTTTTACTTTTCATTACATTTAAAGACATAACAATCTATTTTTTTTTCTGTTTTGTTCATAGCTTTTAAAAGGAACTCTGAAGAACAAGAAATCACTTCCTAAAATGATTGAAATAAAAAACAAAAATGAACGCCAATACCGAGTTGGTTTGCTACCCAGAAACGATACCAAAGATTACGATTTAGCTCTGAGTTTGAGTCAAGTGGAATTTGAGGATGCAGGAAAATACACCTGTATTGTGAAAAATAAAAAGGAAAAAGATACAGAAAGTAATGCTACTATCATCCTCACAGTGGTGGACAAATGTGAGTGTCACTGCATTGAGCAGTGGGATACAACATATATACAAACTTACACTTGGTATACA
This sequence comes from Pyxicephalus adspersus, assembly GCF_032062135.1. Lineage (NCBI taxonomy): Eukaryota > Metazoa > Chordata > Amphibia > Anura > Pyxicephalidae > Pyxicephalus > Pyxicephalus adspersus. Next base: position 32,025,317 of record NC_092868.1, on the reverse strand, counting down.
TTAATTAGTAAAAGGTTTAAACAGTGCTCCTAATTAGTTGCATATATTTGTATAGAAAAAAATATTAAGCTTACCCAGGAATCTGCCACTAACATATATGTTTGAAATAAACATGGAGTACTTGGATAACTTTTGTTTATGCTGTCTAGAGGGAGTTTCAACTGCTTGGTCAGTGTTGCCCCTGTTAACTTAATGTATGCCAACTTAAACAATTTATTGCTCTTTAATTCAGTGGTTAGTCACCATTATCTGTAACCACTGCATCACCAGCAGATCGCTAGAGGACTCTCATAAAGTTTTAGGCTCTGGATCTATCTGGTCCCCACAGGAGACCTTCATGGTGGGAGCCTTTCCAGCAGGTTGTGCCAACTACCAAATGGTCAATCATGAATGGCAAACTGCCGATTGCTCAGCTGGATGAGTACACAACAAAAAAGGTAATGACATAAGTCCACAAAAATAGGCCTGTCTAGAAATTTTCCAGAGAAAAAGATATTTTGAGGAATAATGCAGTTCAGTGTTGGGAATGGGAGCCAGAAACTTTTGCTAACAATTCAGCTTACATCCAGGCATGATAGGCCTAACATTAAGTTAACAGGAATATCCCAACAAATTAAAGGTGAGACAGTTAATTAGTGTATGAAGTGTAAAAGAATTAAAACATGATAATAATGGAAATTTACTCAATTTGGAGAAACAAGCCGGAACTGTTATAAAGTTGTAGCCAGCAATTTGAGACCACATAGTTAGGAAAGTCATAAAGCTTTAATAAGTGGTCTATAAATAAAAGGGTCAGTTTGCCAGTGGATGGTAATTTATAGAGAGCAATGTAATTATTCATTTTGTTTAAATTATCAACTTCCCACCCAGGTGACATGAAAGCCATTAGTCATTTGGTGATGAAATCCTTCTCAATATTGGATTATAAGACATGGATGTGATAAGCAGGGACATCCAGCAAGATGCAGAAAGATAATTTCAAACACTTTGTTACCATATAAGTCAAAATATGTTGTAGTACATTGTATTATGAAAATGTTTTATATAAGGACTCAAGAACTGACTAAACTAGTCCAAGAGTTATTGCTGCTAGTTCAAATTGTGCCAAAGAATTTATTAAGGCTGCAAAACACAATGAGTTTGGTCTGATCATTAAAGGATTACTATGTTTCTATTTTAAATAATTATTTATTTATTTTTAAAATAAGCATAATAAAACAAAACTAAAGCCTGCAACCTAAGCCAAGACAGTAGGGTTTTAAGATTTTTAAAACACAATACAAATACATTGTTACCTACATTCCATTCTTTCATCTGTATTTCTTGTAACACTGGTACCATTTTCTTTACAGTTGAAGTTGTGGACAATACTTTAACTTTGATTATAGTGGCTGTTGTTGGTGGTGTGATTGGATTACTCATTTTAATCCTTATTATTAAGAAGACAATTAGTTTCATCCTCAAGCGGAATCGTGACAAAAAGTAAGTTGGTGGTCTGGGGAGATCCTGGTATGGAAAGGCTATTTACAACTGTAGCAATTTTTCTAAACAGGTATTTCTTAGGACACAGGACCTACCTCAAAAATATTTTACCAGTTAAAAACCTTAATTTCCTACTTTATCCATACACATATCTGTTTTAAAATAATGAAATTTAAGCTCTACTTGCAAATCTTTGGCAATGATCAGGCCAAAAATAACCCATATGATTGATGATGTGTTTTCAACTGTTAGAAGCTCCTTCTATCACACACAATATTTCCAACTTTAAAAAATTTGGAGAATTTGTACCCACCCTGCCAAAAGAGCATTTGTGAAGTTAGTTACTGATTTTGGACAAGGAGAGTTGGCTTGTATCAGGCAATCGGGTTTATTATGTTAATTAAGGTTAATGTCAAGATTCTGTCCTACCAAACCGAACTCAAATCATTAGCAGACATTAATGAAAACCCGAAATTGGTTTCTTATCAAAATGTGGTTGACAAGCCTGTCTGTGTGAACATCATATAGGAATGAAAGAGAAAAGAGCAATTACTCTTCTCTTTTTCACTGGATCCTTACCCTATTCAGACCATTAAGCCCACCAAGGTTTTTTTATGTGAATAATTCAGCTTAAACCAATCACCAACTTCTTGGTTTTGTCCTTAATCTTCATAATGGTATATTCATCCATACCAACTCCACATACATTACCCATACCATCAAAGTTGTTGAACTGAACTACATCTCAGAACCTATCCATATGGTCTCTACTATCCCCTAACGAAACTGAATGGCAAAACGCATCGGGAAACAGAGACAACCCTGTCCTTTGATACTGTTCTGAGATAAGATTATATGATTTTGACTACTTATGACAATTTTTGTATGGTCTTAGAAATTAGTTGGACTATGTTGAAATCAGGATGGTATATGTGATTATTATATGAAATACCTAAATTGCCACAGAAAGCCCTTTTCTGTTCTTTTTTCTTCCATATGATGTTCAAACTCAAATCATGTCCTAATGAACCTGACATTTTGAGAGAGCAGCTATAAGGAGGATGACCTTCCACAAGATATGAATTGCCATTTGGCTAAAAAGCATATTTAACCAGGCGTGTGCTTCCAAGACCCAAAAGAAGAGAAGATCACATGAAGGCTCCCTGTGGGGTGTCAATGCTTTTTAGGATGGAAGGGTGATGATTAGTAAACAGAGAAGTAGAGTAGAGAATCAGGTCTATGTATTTTCAATTGCAATAATAGATAGACTACCAGGGAATGTTTGGTGTTTGTCAGATTCCCTGCTTTATAAATAGAACCCCATTTTTTATATTACCAGCTTGTAATCGGACTTAAAATATGGTTACTTGTTGCCCACATTTGTTTCCATCAGTGGCATAGAAGTTGACTGATTGGACTTCTTTCAACAACATAGCATCCTTTACATGTCTAGGTAAACTGTCTTTTGGTACATAACAGTATGTAATGTTTGGTATTAGCAACATTTTAGTTTTTTAATAGTTCTGTGGCGATTCCAAGAGCTGTTTCAATTTCTAACTAGTTTTCAGATCCTCTTCTGTAAGATTTTGCTGTAGATTTACCAGGATCTAGGTTTAGGCTTTCACAAGACGTGGAGAACAAACTTTGCAGTATACATTTTCTACTTAGAATTAAACATATTCTTCTGACCTTTTTGGGAAAACATCTCAAATTGCAATAATTAAGAGGGCTGAACAGTAACCTTTAATCAACGTATAGTTTTGCTTCTCAGTGGTTAAAATGTTTCCTTTCTTGTGGAGTTGTAAATCTGGTAAGCAGGGCTTTGTTCAAATTTATTTGCAAATGCCCAGGCATGGCTAAGAGAATACTGAAATACTTTGCAGTAACCAGCTTAGTGACACTTTCAACTTTCATTTGGCCATTTGCCCGCCCCCCTGTCCTTTTCATGCATCCAATAATCAATTTATTGATTCTTGAACTTTGAGGCTGTGTTCCTGGCAACTCGGGGTTTATTGTTTGGTGCTTGATATTACATTTTTTTGTATTGTTTTGTATTGCCTTCATTATGTGAACCTTTCTGTGCCTCCAGGAAAGATTGCCTTGTGAGTTCTTCAGTAAACGATAACACAGACAACGCCTCAAAGCCAGAAAAGCCAAAAGCATGATATCTACTGTTTCCCTTGGGAAATTACAGAACTGGTTGAATGAATGGACTATGGAGCCCACAGCACAGAGCCCTGAAACTACAGGAATTAAATTGAAAAAGATGTTCACAATAAATAACAAGAAAAAGCACTTTCTCCATTGCATAGCAATTAATTTAACTTGCATAGCACAGTAAAATATTGCCTCCTCTTAGATCATAGAAATATGAGCAGTAATGCCATATAATTGGTTATATGTGAATGTATTGCTAAATAGAGGCATGTTGTTTCTTGAATCTCCAAAGCAAAAGGTGCAGTGTGTGAAAAAACACAATTATCTTTCTCAACTTTTTCTATGCATGGGGGGTTGGGGATAAGTGTAAATATATATGTAAATTTCTATATACTTATATCAAACACATGAGTGCACAAATACAATGAATATAGGAACATTTATATTTAGCATTTATGATGAACAAGTCTCCTACACTCCTGGACTGCTCACTTGGCACTTGCTGCCTTTTTAAAACTGTCTTGGCCTTATAACAAATGGCTGTCCACACATAAAGGATGACAGTCTTCACCGCAGTAACTGCCTGGGCATTATTGCTGCTTTCTGTCTGAATGTAATAAAAGCTTAGTCTTTATTAAAAGTTGTTGCTGTATCTTTTGCACGTAATTATGGTAATTTGTAAACCAAAATCTCCTGGCTGCTTCTTAAAGTGTACTTGAACCCTGGATGTCATTTTTTAAATAAAAGGTATTTGTATGTTATCCTCTGAAGCATGATTAGCTACATTCCTTTGCTATTTACCGTGAAGTCCAATTCCTCAGATATTTCCACTTCATGCCTGTAGAGTTCCTTCAAATTGATAGCAGCAACTGCCCCCTAAGCTTTCCCTCTGGTCCTGTGTAATGGGATTGCAAATTACTCTCTTTTTAAAACTGTCACAATATTTTGTGAGATCTTTTGATTCTTTCTAGGAAAGACCCACAATATCATGTCAGAGGTCAAGGTTTTTGTATCTACTTTAGAAAAAGAGTAACCCTTTAAAAAACAATTTCCATTAGGAGACTCCATAGTCTAGTATGCCTGGAGAGGACATGCTGGACCATTGTTTTTACCCCTCTTTCCAAATTCCACCAATACTGGTGCAGCTGCATTTGGACATGTCCACTTTCACCCAAGAAGACTCCCCCAATTTGGGAGCAGCTGGCAAATTTATTTCTGCCTTTCTTATCAAGAAGTTCTCTCATTCTATAGGTAGCATACCACAGAACCTCTTTTGCAAAATAATTCTGGAACCATCTAGATTTTCCTTGGCTTCAACTACATTCAGGTATGTCCAAAGTTAAGGGAAAAAGCGCCATGATTTCAGTTCCTATGATGAGATCTTATATTGCTTAACAGTGCCCAGCTAAAGAGGTCTTTGTCGAGTTTAAAAGCTCATTATATGTTTGTTAAGAACATGAAAATTAATATCAATAATAATATCTATAGCCTGGCTAACAGATTCACTTTAAATGAATATCTGATCAAAATGTAAAGTTTGGCTGTGGAACAGCTATTTATTGTTACAGTCTAATGCAGTTTTATTATGGGGGAACCTATTGAATAGGCCCTCAGGGAATTCCATAATTACTATATCCACAGCTCACAGTACATTAGTGTGGTGGTTATTAGAAACAATGTCTCTTAAATTTCCACCCAGTAGAAGGGCTGACACCTTTACAGCCAAAAACATCACGGTTATCTGCTGCTCATAGGGGATCCCTTGAAATAACTTTCAGGTCTTTAGAGAACCTCTTTTTTAACTACTATTTCCACAACACATGACGATCAGGGGGAAAATGCCTTTTACATTGCTGCCTATTAGGAGTATTGTCACCGTTATAGCCAAAAAGATCATTGATGTCACCTAAACTGACCTGGAAGGCAAAAACTGCTCATTATTTAAAGAACCTCTAGCAACCTCTTGAGGAACCCTAGGTGGTCTAAAATAACAAAGAAATCAGCAGGAATTGTACATTTACACATGAATCTGTTCAAACTTTGATAAAGCCAAATAATCTGGGTAATCTCTGACCACCATGTTTAGCTAACTGGCTTTTTCAGGGAACGGTAACACAGAGGATGCGGTTGATTTGTTCAAAGAGGGGATAGAGGTGGACTCGTTTTGGATTGCAGGGGACTACCCCAAATAGCAGGGGCAATTGTATCTTATATTCCCAAACATTCCCTAAAAGGCTAAGTCTTCTGTGGGGTTTAAAATAGGATGGGGTTAGAATTATTAATTCCTATGTGAGGTGAGTCACTCTGGTGATGAGGATAACAAAGCTTATGTTGCTGTTAGAAGGGCTGGGTGAGAGTCACAGCCTGCCTGTGTCAGCAGCACTGCCATTAAGATTGAGCTGCTTATACCCATACTACCTGGATTGAACAATTTATTATCTATATACCCTTCATGTTATAGCTGAGCTCTGTCTAGCAAGTATCCAATATCTATCATTGAAATAAATTTCTATGATCTGATTACAAAAAAACCCTGTTCTCTCTGATTTCATAACTCCCACCTCTGACATTTGAAATTAGTTTATTACATTTTACATGGTGGCACATACCAAGCTAATAAAGTTTGTTCATTTAAGGCACACCATACATTATCCATGGTGTCATCAGAGTTTAGAAATAGGAAGAGTTTTTCCAATAGACAATGTAACAGATAAACGTGTGGGCTTGGACCAAATAGCAGCTACAGAATGCTCACTGTAAGCACTGTTTTATTCGCAGTTTACTTTTTTCCCCACAATATTTGAAACATAAGGTTATTTACATCTAAGTTGACTATAAGAATCTACAAATGTTCCTTACTACAAATTTGAATATGGTATAGAATTGTATATATTCACGATTATCACTGTACAACTTCAATAAAAATATAAAAAAAATACTGACAACACACAATAACTATTTTTATTTTCAATAAACATTTCATATACAAAATCTAAAATACATATTTACATATTTTGACAAGCATCTGAGGATCCACACTGAATGACAATCGGCCTTATTCAACCTGAAGGTTTCAAACTGGGCACATACAGTTTTTGTGTGTTGTTTAGCACCTCTATTTTGGAAAATACAAATGTAACAAAGTAAAGTAAATATTTCTTAGAATGTGGTTTACCTAACTTGCAAATTGCCAACAAATTATATCTTGAGACACATATTTCAAGTGTGTTTACAAATCAGACTCTGATGTATTTTTCCTTGTTTCTATTTAATTTTTACACCATATTTACACAATTGGTAAAGACATCTGCAACATTCTAGTTATAATGGCTCCCCTAACTCAGTAAGACCTCCAGGGTGTACTTTTTATAGCTCTTTATGGTAGCTTTATACTGTGTAAGCAATTTGAAGATGATGACTGTTGTAAACAGTTTTTGTAATATAAAATAAAATTCAACATGAACATGTAACAAAACTTCTATGCATTGTTAAAAATGTTGAGATCACGTGAGACAAAATCATTTTCTATTGCACCTTTTATGCTAATATAAGTCATCAGTGTTCTCAGCCATAACTTAAAAACTTGAAAAGATCTATAGAAACGATCACACTCTGAACCTGCAGAGCAAAGGGCTGTGATACGGCACCCGTTAAGACCACTTCTTGCACATCACGTCACTCTATTTTTTTTCCCATCATATTTGCAAGTAGAGGTAATAAATAAAGACAATTCTGTCCACCACAGCAGCTACAATTCCACCTACAAAACAAACACATTTACCCATCAACATTTTGATTAATACTGGTAGCAGTAAAATTACCTTAAATTAGTGGCTAACGGCCAAAGCAAGGTTTGCATTTACATGCCAACAGATGTACTTATACAGTATATAGGCTCTGATTCATCAAAGCTGAACTCCCGACAAACAGCCAATGCAAAGTTAAAAAACATATCAGAGTAATTCTACTTTCTACAATGCATATATTTTGTCTATCCATTCCTGAGATTTACCCAGCCTTACCTTTTTTTAATTTTCTGCTGCCAGGGATGCCTTCTTGTCCATTGTAAGGTCTGTAAAATACACTAAGCCATGCATGCAGAGCTCAGTGTACAGTGTCAGCATGGAGCTGTATAACTTCTGAGCTCAGGCATGAAAGGTACATCATTCTTTCCAAGCCAACAAGAGGTTGAAGACTCTGAAGTTGGCATAACACAGGGAGAAGATAGATGTACCAGTGGCTGAGTAAAGTGCAGACATTAAAGTGCTAAAAGGGATTGCTTTGCTAGGTAAACCTTCCATGATTTGCAAGCATGCTGTGTATATTGCACATTATAGCAAAAACCTCCTGGAGGCCCCAAATAGGCTGGAGTTTTAATGCAGCACACCTAGAAGTAGCAGATTGGTGGGATAATCTCTTTACTTCTCACAGCAAGGGTCTGCCACAAGTACTGCCCCTACCTTGGCAGGGTGCTGTGCAAAGAGGAGAGCAGAAATAAAGTCACATTTAGCTATTTATACTAGTTGCATTTACAATACATGTACTGATTTTATTAAACACAGGACTGCTTTTAATTAGTTTTTTTTGGTATCTGCATGTTCATTTTTAAAATAATAAAATGAGCTTGCTGTTGTTGCTCAGGTTAACTAACAAGAATTAGATTTTTTCATAAAACAACAAGTGCTGACTGGATGTATCTGTAACTTCAGTGTTCATTTCCTTTTATATATATTTGTCATGTTTTAGTAAAACAAACTTGTATAGCTCACAGACATCACAACAAATTACCTTCATTATGCTAGTAACCCATTGTAAATAGGGTACAACTTTGGTGTAAACCCCGACTTTGTTTTTTCGTCCGCACCCATCTCCCCAGCTCACAACGCCATTTTGTTGAATGCGAGAGTTAGGGCCAAGTGACACCAATGGACCACCACTGTCACCCTGAAAAAAAAGCATAATCATTTAGTGAAACATTTTTATCCTTTTCATAAAGTACATTTTTTAATTGTGAGGTAAGGCATAATGGCACCAAACCCCAGCCAGTGAAAATGAAAAAAGATAGGAATGCCCCTTAATGTGCCAAGGAAAGCCCTCATTTTAGGAATATGGTCATGCATTGTAATAAAGATGTGTTAGAACTAAACATGACTCTCCAAAAACTGGAGCCCTTAGTGTTTTCTGACAGCTTGTGGATTTGGCAGGGGAATGTAAGTGAGTAAAAGAAGGTGCACATTAAGGGGAAGAGCACTTGTATTATGTTTCTGCATTCTACAATAACAGTTTTGGTATTTTTTTTTATGTAGAGTCAAATAAAGGACAGAAAACTTGTTGGTGTTTTAGGTATGTCCTTATAAATACACATCTACACAATACTCTTACCCTCCCTCGCAGTATGATTTTTTAAATATTTTTACATGTCAAATGTACCGTTTGACATGTAAAAATTTTTAAATAATCATACTGCGAGGGAGGGTAAGAGTATTATGTAGATGTGTATTTAAAAGGTCATACTTAAAACATGTAAAACTACTTCTAATTCTAAAATTCCTGCCAATCCCGCCCTCCTGACGCACGCACGCCACCTGCACACATGTTGCATACCCACCCTGCATCTGCATCCCCTAGCCTCGCGTCTCCAACGCTCACACGCTGGGATGTGAGGCTAGGGGAAGCTGATGCCGGCCAGGCATTACCAAGTGGACCTAGATGCCGGACAGCCATTGCTGGAGGATGCCGCGGGCTCTTGAGGACTAGGTAAGTCCTCAATTCCACCCCGAATGGGGCTTAGGGTTACTGCTTTCTGTAAATAAATTTCACCCCGAGCCACACTTGGGAGTACCGCCAGGGGGGCGTTAATAGATTTGCTAATTATTGAATATTTTCATTAGGTAGGGATGGCATTTTATGATTTTTATATGATTGATTATTGTGTCCTTTAGGTAAGTCAATATACTGTTTTCAGAAAGATACCTGGCAGGTGTCTTTTCCACCTGAAAGTTGACCAGCACACATCATGTTTTCTGTAATTTGACCAAAGTACTCTTGGTTACATACAGCATTGGGAATCAAGGAAATGATTACTTCTTGGAGCGTCGAGGCCACGGCACCTGTAAATAGGTACAAATTATTAGCATGGTCAGAAAATCTCTGTTAGAAAAGACAGAACTAACATTTGTGCACTGTATTAAGAGTATGAAGGTGGTCAGCCCTTTTCCTCCATTTTTTTTCTATTATTGTAATGGGTAAGAGAGAAATAAGGATATGGAAGATAGAATGGAAGATGGATAGTTTAATAAGAATATTAATAATATTAATAATAATACGGCCTTCTAATCTAGCACTGGGAAGGATGGAAAGAGCTGGATTGAATCCAGAGGCTGCTGACCTCAGCACCGTATTCTCCTGACCTTCATGCAATGATAACAGGTTCATGGGAAGCATAAACCTTCACCATGTTCACTGCCTGATAAATAATCCCCTTCCACCATCTTGGCAAGGCAATTATATGGGTATATGATACCCAACCTCACAATCTACAGTACCACTGAGTTTGCCAAGATGATAAATTACTTTAAATGAACCTGTGGCCAGGTCATGGACATTCAAATATTTATATATTTTTAATAAACAGTAAATAAGCTTAAAAATATAATCCTTGTGATGTACTTCAGAGCAATTCATCCTCAAATATAGCATCAGAAGCAGGGATGTCATTTTACTTTGAGAAGCTCGGTTCATCTTATCCTCTTTGTCCGATTTTTAAATTACACAAACTAGTTGCATACAAAGCAATAGCACAATTGCCAAAGGACTTTATCGTGGCTGTTTGAGCTACTTTTATGAAATCTAAAATACAAGAACTGTGAAAGTATTCAAAATAAATGCACTCACCACCTCCTTCTACAGTGTGACCCCATCCTGTAACTGTTAAAGAGGCACCTGGTTGTAAGTTGCTGTCAAACCCAGGTAGACAAATCGGCTCCACACCAGCTAAGAAGAAAAAACATGAACAACATATTAATATACAACTTTAAAGCTATATTTTCTTTGAATGTTTTTTTTTAGGTATAGTTATCATTTAAATTGCTCACACAAATGTAGACTTGGTTATTAACATCGGGGACAGCTAAAGGCATTTGGATCAGTCCTACATCTTGAGAAATGGGATTTTGTCTACAGTTGTACAGTATAGGAAGGGACTAAAGGTGCACTCATGGCCCTTTAATGAATATATCATCCGTTATGTGTAAATGTTGCCAACAAATTAGGGAAGGACAATGTAGGAGTGAAGCACAACAATATGTCTATTATGTAAACATGCATTTATTGTATGTAATGTATACCTTATTTTAGACACGATTACTTTTTTTTTGTTAAATCTTTGTGCTTTTTATGCCATGGAAGTAGATGAAGGCTGGAGCTAGCAGGGTGCTTTACTACAATGCTGAAAAAAAATGAAATCTAATAAATGAAAGCAATGGGCTAGGGATATAAAGGCTGGGAGGAAAGTAGCTAGATGATGCTTGATGTCCAGCAGCCATGTGTAAAAGTGGCTGCAGGTTATGATGCACAATGTGAGATGATCACAAAAAGCAGTGGAAGAAGACAATAATAGCACAGGAGAGCAACCTGTACAAATATGCAATACAAGGGTTTTGGCTGACATCTAGATTTAGACTGTAGTTCCAGCGCCTTTTTTTTTTTTTGATGCCGATAAGAATAGTGAGGGCTTAGATTGGGTGCATACACTCACTGAAAGTCTTCAGCTGCTTTGCACAAGGTGATGTCTGGCCTTTTGGTGTGTTGTTGTACCATACTTAAAAATTGAAAAATGTGCTTGGAATCTTATGTAAATGTTTAGTGCTGTCTGTGTCCACGTTTGAGAGATTTCCATGCATGTCCTCTCCCAGAAACACAACAATTTGAATTCTCGGCAACATAAGAGGAACTCTGTCCTTTGATGGGTGACAATGGAACACGTGTCAGTGCAATATTTGAACATTTTTCTGCAGCTGTACCTAAAAATAGGTTCAGGACTAAAAAAGAAAAAGCCCTTTTAGGCTTTTCAACACAAATAATTAATAGTGAAGTATTAGGAAGAGTGAAGAATAGTGAAGAAGTCATTATCTTAAGTCATATTTTCTAGTTAAGGTAGGGTAGAATATTTTCTTTTGTGCTGTTCCTATGTACATTATGTAACTGACAGGGTAAAGGATAAGAAGTGATGTGGTGCATAACATATCTGATGTTTCAGTTCATTCTTTAATCAACCAAAATAGCCAGAATTTATTTATGTTGTTATGAGCAGAACTTTAAATCATTTTTGTTAATAATTTTTAGGTTGTGTCCCCCCACTCTGTGGTGGTAGAATGTTATTACCTGAGAAGCTTAGATCACTTTTCAGCTTAAGTATGGCAATGTCATTTGGCTTCTGATCTAAAATATATGACGTGGGAATGAAGATCTTGTCCACTTGTGAGGCAAACGTGTATGTAAGACGTGAATGTCCACTCTCAACACGCCACCTGTCCACCTGTTGTTGTCCCCTAGGTAGAACAGAAGACTTAGAATAGTATTGTTTAGGGTATTGCTACAAATGTGTACATATGAAACACACACATTATATATATATATATAAATAAAAGAACAAATCACTCACTTTTGGAAGCAGTGCGCAGCACTGAGGATAAACCGTGGGGTGAGTATACTGCCCCCACATGAATGCTGGCCCATGTACTGAAGGCTGACCTGCCATGGTGAGTTTTCTATGGAAGTTTCTTGGCCACCAATAATTCGCTCCTTTTTATGGTTGCTGCCACAATCTAAAAAAAAACAACTAAATGAAATGCAGTAGTGCAAGAAAATAGCACATTGGAAAAAACATTAAAAAAAGAGTATAGGGTCGTTTTACTGCACCTTTGTACATAAGTATAGTTTGCTTAGTGAGGTGTTTGGGGCATCCTGAATGTCAACTTTAACCAGCCTAATTGGTTTGGACTGTTGACTTTATCGGCAAAAAATTGTTGGCTGGTCCAACTATGTAAATGATGGATTATCTAACTAACCACAGATTTGAATAAGACTAAGCTTTAAATCTAGAGACCTGTTTAAATTTTTTTTAACAGAGTGACCTGGAGCACTCAAAAGGGAAAAAGGTCTAAAGACACTCAAAGAGGTGTCTGCTATGGGTTATCACCTGCATTTAATGTTTTATTTTTACTATAAATGTGCTTTACAAATAGGATATCATTAGGAAAACCTATACTGTTTATTGGCTCTGACAAATTGTGTTACCAGTAGATGGCTTTGCTGACCTCTAGAAAAGAAAGCTGGACTCCTGATAAAAAAAATTCAATAATTACATTTACATATTCATTAAAATCAGAAAATATTATATCAGCCCACTTTATTTACCTATAAAGTATATAAGTAGGAAGGAATGGCAGCACCCTTAAAGGGCAACTTTGGGTAAAAAAATGTTTAACTGTGTGTCCAGCCTCCCCTCACAGATTAGTCTATATATTGTATACAATACAAATAAAGTCTGATAAACACTTACCAATGCAACTTAGTGATATAACACTGCCTGATGCACATGTGCTTTAGGGAGACATAAAAACAATGTAAGAAGTCACACTTTAGGTTTCAGATATACATTAACAGCTTGTTAGGGCTGAAATGATATAAATAAATTAATTTGATCAAACTGTAATTGGGTTACTTACCCAGAAATAGGAACCACCTGAATCTCACTGTCAGTTATTTGAACGTTACTGAATTGTCCGTTTAGTGATGCAGCGCTCACACTGGAAAATGTTGGCTTACTAAAAGTAAAGTCATAGAATTAAGTTTTTGCAGATTTTATTTATACTTCTGTTCACAAACACATATTGTCCTGAAGAGAAATGATGTAATCACATAAAAAAGTTTACTATTGGCATAGTAGTGACATGGGGCCTGATGGATTAAACCATTGAGCACAGCAGGGGACTGGGAAATCAACACAACACAAGTGTTGGATTCTGCATGATCTTTAGGTACAAGTATATCTTACTACTGCAGAGTTTATGCCCTCTTTGCAGGAACAAGTTTACTTTTAACATTGGCTTTATGGACATTTTAGAGTCACAATAAAGTATGACTGACCAATCTATTGAACAATGACATGTACAGAATTTAAATGCATGACATTGGGTTTTGACTCTTCTTCATTTTAAAAAGTTGAGCTGAAGTTGGACTATTGTATCTTTTCCTAATGGGACTACAAAAGCATTTGAACAGATTTGTTAGTTTGTAGGCTTGTATTTTTATTGGCCACTAGATGGCAGCAACTGACTATATTCATCTATTTGTTTTCTACCTCTGGTCTTTTATCTTGTGCTCCCTTTTTATCTTATATATTTTATTTTTGTTTTATATTTCAGGTATGAATGTAAAAATGGTATGGATAAATCTATTTATATTTACAGGAAAGTATAATAGTTTTCTGATTTTAACCAATAAATGTTGCATGCACAGAAAAAGTGTTCTCTTTATTTTTTCTACGCTGTCCTATGTTCATAACAATCCTGTGTTTCAAGCTATGTCTCCTTAGGCTGATTGGACAGGACTTTGTCTAGAAGTGGATAAACTAAACCTTTCATTAGATAAATATGTAAGATCACATTGCTAAAAGAAATGGTGGCTTGACTAGCCCTGATTTTGAGTCACAGACTAGAAACAAGCATGCAGCAAATGACAGAGAAAAGTCAAACTTCTTTATTGCTAAGCTGGTTCTAGTTCATTGACTCAGAACGTACTAAAGTCAAAGCATCTGCATGACACCCTAACCTCTACTATTTGCTGAAGGCGAGGTCAGTAGTTGTAGGCCACATAATTCTCCCATGACAGGTTTACATAAAAAGCCTAATCAGCTGAACCGGAGTGATGACATATTTCTAACAGGATTCACAACGTGTTATTCCTATCAGGCAGTAGCTCATGCACATTATTACTGTTCATAGGAAAATAAAGGGCAAAGGGTCCAGGTGAGACCTGTTTTAGAGACCTAATTCTTGGCTCTTATAGGTGTTCATCCTTTTTACCTACCCAAACATTTACACCAATATTTTTAAACATATTAATAATGTATTTATACCACCTACCATAAGATCATATTCATATAAGGTAGGCTTCTTTCTGTCCAAAGCCTGCACTATGGACTAAAGCCCCTGTCAAGTATGTGACTTCAAATGCATGTTTTGTGATCTGTGTTTAACAATGAACTTCATATGGATGGATCCCTAAATAGGTGTACATAGGGTAACTTATTTTTTTTAGGACTGCACCGAAACATATGATTGTGGTTGCATTGTGTAGTGGAGACCTAATTGTCATCTCTATGATCCCGTCTCATGATTAAAGTACTGAATATTTATAAATTGTGAGATAAAAATAAAGGGGGTCTGAATATAGATTATAAAATATATTCTGCTTATTTGAAGAAGTTACAGATTTTTTTTTTTTTTTTTTTTTTTTTTAAGAGACCAACACCTGCAGCAGAAACAGTCAGTGGGATGACCCTGAAAGTTGATAAGAGACCCTTGTTATTAGAATCAATTTGAACAAGCATCCAAGATGGTAGACAGTCCTTTCTGTGCCACAAATGTTAGACATGTGGTTTATCCACCCCATTAGCCGTTTGTGAACTTTTTTGCCTATATGGACTTCCGAGTATACGTATCAGACAATCTGCTTAATGACAATTGGATAATGGCTTAAAGCGTACCTAAACTCAGATTTTTCATTTTACATAAAAAGTTTTTTTTTCCTTTTAAAAGGGTGTTGCACTTAAAAATGGGCGATTGAGAATGATTGGGAGCACAAAGCCTCCTGGGATACCTACGTCACGCATCCTGGGAGGCTCTTGGGTGCTCCTTCTACATCTCAGGCAAATCAAAAGGGAAAAAAATTGCCAATCTTGTGCATGCGCAGTGAGATCGGCAAGTTTTTTTCACCATGTACATCACCCGATCCAACTCCTGGGTCGGGTGACGTAGGAACAAAAACCTGGGACCCGATGGAAAAAACATTTGGACCGATTGTCAGCCCTGCGGGATTGAAGGTAAGTGTTTTTGTTTTGGGGGACTTTTTTGTGTTTAGGTTCTCTTTAAGCCCTCTTATACAGGAGTGATTCTGTATGCCTATAAAGATTGATGTATTTCCTGGTTTTAGTTAGAATCTCTGTGCTTTAACTGCTAAGCATTTGATTTTCTCTGTTCCACAATAAATCTTCCTAATTAGGATCTACGGTCTCATCTCTGATGGTTTGTTTGGAGACCCCTTAAAAGAACCGGACAATTGGAATGTGTTCTAGATTTCCATGTGAAATTTAAAGGATGTACCCATACCATCAAGTGACATCCTAAACTGCAACAAATACTACGCATACCCCACCCCACACACAGGATTGTCAGGAAGTCTTGGGATGTAGATTCTAGGAGAGTATGAGAACTGAGGTATGAATGTAACACCTAAGACGTTTCTTTTCAGAACAACAACAATAGCACTGAGAAACCCTAAGTTTCTAACAGCATAGTACATTGTTAATACTAAGAATCAATTAGCATGAACAAATCCTTCACGTTTCACAATGCTTAACAACTTTATTGTGCATGCACGGGCAGCCCTGTAGTGTGGATGTCAATGAACAATCCTAAACCTTAGAACAGTATTTCTCAACCTTTTTAACAATGAGGAACCCCTCCTACAATTACTATATCCACAGCTCACAGTATATTAGTGTGGTGGTCAAAAGGAAGAATGGCCTTACATTGCTAGGCAGTGGTAAAAATGTTACACATACAGATACCCAAAAAGATAATTGGTGTCACTTAAACTTTTAGCTCATTCCTAAATAAACCCCTACCCACTTCTGGAGGAACTCTATGGTTCCATTGAACCCTGGTTGAGAAACACTGCCCTGGGAAAAGATTAGTGTGGTCTCCAAAATATGGAAATCTGTACATTATATAATATCCAATTTGTATATATGTTTTGTTTAAAAAAGAAACAGTACTGAGAGTGGTGTACCAGGACATCCTGCTTGCTGACAAAAAAATATCCTGAAAAAGCCATCTCCTCCTTATCCAACTAGACATTAAACAAATCTGTGTGTGTAGTTTAGTTCAGCAATTTTTCTCACTTCTGATTACTTTGGTTTCAATGTACAATTCATTAACTAAAAACATTTGTCCCTTTGATTTCAATGTGCTCCTTAACTCTTTGGGGTCTATTTATAAATGTTTTCACCCCAAAGTTACTCAACTTTTACTCATAATTCACACATTTGGTGGATTTTGGGTAAATATTGAATCAAGGGTGAAAAGAATTACAAGTAGACCCCTATGATCTTAGCTCATAAAATATTTGGTTTACAGGAAGTTCAGTAGTTCAGGTTATATCCACAAAATATTATTGTAACAAAATTACCTGGAATATCCAATCTCTGCACATGCTGCTTTTGCACTGGCAGCATTAAAACCATCACTACATATATAGCTCCAAGTCCTTGAGGATGTCAAAATCTGTAGGATGGAGCCAGAATCTGAAAGCCTGACTGGGAAGCAGGAAGGGAGAATAGGTTGTGTTACAATACAAAATCATTCTGTGTTAACAAAATATTGCAGAATTAGAGTCAAGACAGAAGCAAGAAAATGCTGTTGAAAATGCCGTTATAACTATTTCTTATCATGTCTTGAAGACCCAAATAAAGTTAAAAGTGATTAAATTTCTCTCCTTAAGTATAGTAATATAAGGTACAGTATACATAGAAATGTTCACAATCACTGTGTATGATATTTCACTTCCACCAATCATTAAACGTAATACTCACCAATAGTGGTGTTGCTAAAGTCTACACGCTGCACACAACGCAGTTCATCTTCATTGCCAGCACAATCTGCCTGACCGTCACACCATTTGTCCAGAGGAATAAATTTAAATGACTTGATGCAGAAGTAGTAGTAATTATCCATGACCACTTTAACTGAAAAGAAATGTAATATTAATAATGTGATTTTGTATTATTTTTTCATTACATGTAGTTACAGTAACAAAAAGAAAGGGGTGAGTTAGATTAGGGGTAGCAAATGACAGACACATACAAACAGCGACACAGGAGGTGGAGAGGACCCTGCCCAGAAGAGATTACAATCCAAGAAAAAGTGGTAAGTGGTAAGTTTAAGACCAAGCACCAGTCAAAAATATGTTTTGGATAGAGCAAGGATGGGTCAGAGCACTACTGAGTTTTTTATTGCCTGTTCCTAATGGAGAGATTATTCTTCATTTCTTGTTAGGACAGGAAGTGATGACAAATCTATCTAGCAGAGACATAGATAAAGACATATTTGAGGAAAGTGAGATTGGAATGTTTTAATTGACATCCATGTCTTCATATCCTGTTGACAACCTCACTCCACCATTTCTTTATTCACAGGGACTGTAAATTACATTACATAACCATAGCATTACCATGGTAAATATCCAAACACCTGATGAATATTGTAACTCTTTCTGGCTATAGTGATCCTGTCTGATGATGAAAATAAATTAATATAAGAGTGTATTTGCTTACCTTTCTGGAGGACCTTGGGTCCTTTAAAGTGCTGTAGACTCTGTCAGCCCCATGTTGCATTCTGTGGTTCCATCTTTCAACCACTAAATCACCACTAAGCCTTTTAATGATCTAGGGGTGGGAAGATGTAACCATGGCTTACAGCTTGGAACACAAGTATCAGAGAAGTGGGTTTAATTTTGTTTTTTGGGCACCTTTTTGACCTCCATCACCTGGCCAGGTTGGTTTAAGCCATTTAAACATTTCCAAAAGTTTCATTGAAATTCACAGATATTAGTAAAGCAGCACAAAAAAGAGACCATAAAATTAGTAGTAAGTTTAAATCAAGGTGTTGTCTAAAAAGATGTTTTTATGTACTTACTTAATATACCTATAACCACAAGTGAAGCCAACACCAGAACAACTGTGGTAATGGGAACACAGAGTCTTCTGAGAAGTGATACTTTTGCAGGCTTGTAATGTACATGAGGAGGTCTAACCCCAGGTCTTGGAGTACCTCGAACAGGACCAGGATTTCTAGGAGGACCCCCAGGCCGAGGGACAGGAGGTCTGTTTCCCGCAGCTGGAACACCGGCAGATGCTGGAGGAACGCGAATAGGTCTTGGATTTCTAGTATTAGCAGTCCTAGTAGGGTTGGCAGCAGATTGTGGTACTCTCGTTGGTGGGCCTATATTTCTTCTAGCTCCATTGGCACCTGAAATAGCAATAAATAAAGGCTGAAAACACTCGGACAACAAGGATTTAATTGTACCTATGGGTAAAATAAAAACTAACATAAATGATGGAGTCTTTAAATAGCATTGACACAGCACTTTTTGTTTTCCTTAGTCTTAGACCAGGGGTGTCAAACTCTGGCCCCCAACATCCTTTTTTGGCCCCCAAAGGAATCCTAAATATGAACTGCAGCTGGCCCGCTGCTGCATTGAAAAAGCACCGCTACTACAATTTCCGGCATCACTCGCGTCTATAGACCAGCGGGCTCTCTGCCTATGTGTGGCCCCGCATTGGACTGTTTTATAGACGCAAGTAATGCCGTGAATTTTAGTAGCGGCGCTATTTCAATGAAGAGGGAGTTTCAGCGGCAGGCCACTCATAATATTTAGCTTCGCATTGGCAGCGTCTGGCATTTCCAGCACTCCCCCTCAGCTGTACTTTTCCTTGCTACTCCAAGGCATGGACTTGAATGGTTGGATTTTCATAGAAGAATGTTGGTATTATTATTGTTAGCCTGTGCAAAAAGGTTACCATTGAAATTTAACCCAGAAGGCTACAAATAGGGAAAGAGGCATAAGATTTTTCCTAAATAAAATTAAAAATTAAAAAGGTATGCCTCTTTCTTTATTATAAGCTTGTTTCAGATTAAATGTGAAGAAAAACCTTTGTTTTCATATGAAAAGGGTTTAAATTTATTGAGATGGAAAAATGTCCTCAATTTTTTCAATAAATTTCAAGGTTGGCCCGCGACTTTGTCTAAATTTTTTGCCCTAATAATTTTGGCCCTTTGTGTATTTGAGTTTGACACCCCTGTCCTAGACAACAGCATTATCTTTTGATCATGCCAGTAGAACATTACACTGATGGGGTGCTAGCAGCTGTAAAAAAAAGCAAATCTACACTGCCACACATTATCTTTTTTTCTTTTTTTTTTAGCATTTTACCTGTGAGCTTACTCTGTTTTGTTATTCATCTTGGATGTGAAAGGGAGCTGTGATATCTACCTATGAAAGGGATAGTCATACACAGCAATATGCTCCGCATGTAAATACAATGTGTGGGTTTTACAATGTCTGGCTTGGTTAGAGAATGAACTATAGTCAAGCTGTGCAGAGTTAATTTGGGGAAGAGACAAGGTCACTAGGTATTTCAAAGAAAAAACGGAGGACAAAAGGGCAAGTATTAGACACATCATTGTGAACATACATACTGATACATACAGTTTAATTTATGGGTACCCATACACCCATTTAAGCCCATTTAAAACTACACGTCCATCTAAAACTTTCATGTTAACAGAGTGGCAACATTGTTGTACGATTTTACTGCAGGAGACGGTCTTCTATTAAAGGAATTAAAAAAAGCAAAATTTCCTGCATGTCTTTAATGTCCTAATAGGACATTATAGTATAAAACGTGTATTTTAAATTGCAGGAGGATCTGGTAGTTTATACAACACAAAATCATAAAAAAAAAACTTTTTCCATAATATATCTCTATAAAAACAATACAAAACAAAGCTTTAGAATACTAAAATATTGTCAGTAAAGGAATATTTATTTAAAACAAATGTATGGTCTTTATTTTTTTTAACATAAACATAAAAGAAATTAGCCATATAAAAGTAATCTAATCATAGTATGTTAGGTTTATGTCTTAACCAACACATTGAAAACAAAATATTTCAAGTATCAATGATATCTTATCTCAACTGTTGTTAAGAGAGTAGGCTAAGTGATTAAGTGATTGCAAAGTGAGTATTTGTCCATTCTAGTATCTAATCTGCATTTCTGCATATTTATACAAGAACAAAATTGTTAGATAACATTGTCTAGTGTCTGCTATGTTGGAGGAAGCCACACGTACTACCATATGAGCAGTGCCATTTTTCTGGACCCTTCCTTGGACATCATATTCTCTCTACCTGCAGCCACATGGACTATGAATAAATTGCTTTATGTTATTTCATAACAACAGCCTATATATAACAAAATAATACCAACAACCCATTGCTTTTCATTGGTGCATTTAATAGCATTGTATCACAGCAAACGTTAAAAAAATATGGCTGATAATTTGAGAAAAAATACAAGTTTAAAGACAAAATCTAGCTACAATAAAGCTTTTACTAAAACTGTCCTAGGTAAGAGTCTTACATAGATGAAGTAAACAAAGTATCTGGAAATTTTTCTAAAACATAATTGTGAGCAGGCAGATTATTGCTGCAGAAGAGACAGGTGATGTCCATTCTGTAATAAAAGAAACTTAGCTGCCTGTTGAGTGTTTTCAGTATTGTACACTGTGCTGCAAATGTGCGGCTCAGTGTACAATCCTGGCATGCCCGACATACCTGGCTGCAAAGAATTATTTAACTCCTGCAAGCATGTGTAGGAGTTGTATTAATCCCGCCTGGCCAATCAAGCTGGCTGAAAATCCTGAACCCAGAGCAGCACCAGGTAAAGATGCAAACGGTACGGCATGCACCAAAGAGAGGACAGGTGAGTGTGTAAAAAAAAAAAATATGGACAGATAAATTAATTTTGTTGCAGAAGAGACATAGCCTGCCTTCTGCAAACAACTTGCTTGCTCACAGTTTTTTTGCATTTATACAGTATAGTTCTACTTATATCCAATATAATGCAGTTCAAAGGGAAGGACAAAGTTACATGTTATGCTGTTGAAACCTCATGTTTTCCAGCACCTGGAGCACTTGTGAAACTGTTTCCGGGTAGATCTATTTATTTATGCCAGTTTATTGACTTGTACAGACCCAAAACATTTTTTTTATTTAATTTGTTAAAATCCACTACATATACACTTTAAAGAGGTTCTTGGGTTTGGGGGAACATAGTTACACTTACCAGACCTGTGTCTAGAGAAGCCTTTCTTGAACGTTTTAATAGATGAACCTATGAAATAACTTTTAGGTCCTCAATGGACCCATGCTATAATTATCTACAGCTTACAGTACATTAACATGGTGGTCAGTAGGAAGAATAATTCTTTTTTTGCTGGGCAGTAAGAAGAATTCCACCCTTACAAATAGCAAAAACAAAAATGTTGGTGTCAGTTAAATTGACCAATTTTCGGTCACAATTGCCTCTTAGGAACCCTTATCAACCTCTGGAGGAACCACAGGATTCCACAGAATCCTAGTTAATGATGGGTGTTCAGAGTCCAGCAACACAGGAGAACACAGACAGAACTGGCAACACTTACACAATACGTACAGGCAAAACTCTACATTAATGATGATATTAAAGTGATGTCATTTAGGTTACTAAACACATCTAATTTGCATTGCTAATTTGCATTACATACCGGTAGTACTGAAATATGAAAAACTGGTACACGTGACAAACTAAAAAGTCTCCCTATGCCACATCCTAAACATGTTCTTTACCATATACTGCATGGCTGAACTTTAGCTATGAACCACTGAAATGTGAATAGGCCATTGTATTAAACCATAACATAATTACAGAATGTTACATGTTCACACCCCTGCTAAATACACACAATAAGCTTTGAGCTTGTTGCCATTGGTTTAATAATTGGACTTGGCTGTTCTTACCTGCTGTGTTAAGAGGAGACACACTGCTTACTTCTTCCTCTGCTGGATTCTGTAAAGATAATACAAGAATAGGTGAGATAATACCTATGGCTACTATTATGGTAGTAGTATGAACCGGTACAAATTTCAATATCTAATATTTGAAGACGGATGAAAGTCTGTGGATTCATACAAAATCTTTGCTAAGGGCTAAATCTTTGATCTTGACTTTAAGAAATCCAAGAGCATGAAATCATGTGCAGCTCACATCCCCAATCCTCTCAGGCCAAGTCGTCACCCAAGTCAACCTTTTTGGTGTTCAGTGACTTGCCTGAGGTTAGACAGATCATACGTGAATGTAAATATTGTACTGCTTTTGGCCAGTTTAAGGCAAAAATTTACTTTGCAACAGATTTCCTGTAATCCCCATAAAACTTCAGCTGAACAGAGGGGTGTGAAAGAAGCATATGTATATGCTGCTGGGAATATCCTGTTACTTTGCCCTGGGTGTGAAAAGCACAGGTTCACTTTAAAGCCAAGCACAGGCAATGATCTAACAGCCCAGCAGCCTCTAACATTTGCATGGGCATGTACACTTTTGTGCATGTCTGCGCATTGGGTGGATGCTGCTGACATTGATTTTTTTTTTAGATTATTTCCAAACAGACACTATAGCTTTTCAACTTTTTTTCAACAAACAGGGATTTGGTTCTAATAAAAAATATACACAAATACATACATGTATGGCGTGCATAGCTAGAGTTGATCCATTATATATGAATAACATAATGTGAAGTTGCCATGAGTAGAGGGGCTGCTTTTGCTGGCCCTCTTTAAAATTCAAGTTGGCTGGTTTCAATATTACTGGGTCACAGACCCAAGAGAAGTATGATATAAATGAGTATTAGGAAAGTGTCAGAAATAAAAAAAAAAATATTGGCATCAGAAAACAAACAGACTTGAAAGAGTTCTACCCCCATGTATTACTTTCTGGATTAGCTTAACTTTTGTTACCAGAAACCTGACTTTTGACTATGCCTCACCCACCTGTTTTTGCCTACGGTTGGCACAGGAGCAGGACATTTTTTTATTTTCATGTATTTGTACCAACATTTTTAACAGAACTGTTCATAATCATGTCACTAACTGACCTACAGATAAGCTCACATTGTAATGCATATAAAGACATGGAGCACATTGTTAAACTCACATCCACCATTCTTTAAATTGAGTATTTGGGGAACAGAGTCTGCACAGAATATATATATTCTTGAGGTTTCTGCAAAGCATTCACTTATCTCCTCTCTGTGGAAACAGCCCTTTTCCAGGAACTAGAAATCACTGCACCTACTGAGGAACTCAAAAGATTTAACATACAATTAGCAGGAGGACCAACCCTAAAGCATTATAATGAAGATCACATGCTGTTGCTCAGGAATGATTTTTCAGGTAGCTTACAAAGGTCACCAATTCCAGTTATTTGCAGATCTCTTTCTATCAGAAGGGGAGGCAATAAAACCATTTCTCACACACCAGCTAAATTATTAATGGGGTTTCTATTCGGTATGATTTTCACCAACAAGGGAATAACCCACATTTTCCACTCCAGAAGAGGCCACAGACAAAGTGAATTCTCTGTGGATATTCCTCTTTTTGGAACTCTGCATTGTAGAAGTTCCCAGAAGGCTGCAAATTACTGGAACTGAAGAAACTCATAGTATAACCTGTGAAACAGCTTTACAGAATAAGCCTATTAAAATGTGACTAACTATTACTAGTTAGGTTGAAGGCTACCTTGTACCTTTCTTGTTGAAGATCTTTCACCATTTTGTAGTATACAGTGTAATACAACTGTTTTACCTCATTAGCAGTCACTACATTTCTGTTTCTGTTAACACATTAGAATCCAGTGTGTATAGATTTACACCTTGCCCATCAACAAAAGATAATGAGTAACATACAGGTTCCTGTGGACCACCCAGATCATTTGAATACTACAGTGCTCTGTAAAACAAAAACCCAGGAAACTTCCAAGATTTCTGGATGTATCCTTTTCATTTAACCATTATGCATCTTACTAACAGCCCATCACTCTCATAGGTGGCATGCCTGGCTTTCCATTTTCCATTATACTGCACAAACCCATTGATGAGTGTTGTATGTGTTTAATATATATACAGTGGTACCTCGGTATAAGTCTGCTTTGGAATAAGTCCAACTTGATATAAGTCCTGTTTGGACACCAAAAATTTTGCTTGGTATACAACCTTTGTGCTAGAACTTGTATGGGTCAAAATGAGACAAAGCCACGACTGCCCACGAGCGTCAGTACGCCAGTTGCCACCACCATAGGATTTTTTTTTCCATGGGAATGGATTATCCATTTTTCTTTTATTTCTTATGGTAAAAATTTGTTTGGTATAAGTCCTGTTTGGTATAAGTAGTCCAAGGACTGGACTTATACCAAGGTACCACTGTTTTTATATATATATATATATATATATATATATATATATATATATATATATACTGTAAAGTGAAAGGGGTTCCGATGTAGATGTCAAATGAGATCTATGTCCATGCAAAGGAGATTTCCTCTCAAACTAAAACTGAATGAACATATAACATTATGGGCTTTATTTATAAAGCAGTGAATCAGACATTCTCTGAAACATTCCCTGATGGAGAATCTTCCAGGTCCACGGGTTTCAATGGCAGTAACTGATTCTAAGTAGACCCCTATGAGTGTTCACAAAAGCAGGAACTGTGCTTACACTGAAGGCAATGTTGGTGTAACTTTGCAGCTTGCCTGCTTGCCCTAAAGTGGAATATAACTCACCCCTCCTCGCTCCCTCAGTGGTGCCTACATTTTCACCTGGTCTTTGGGATGTTTGGACATTTTGTTTGGACAACTAGGAATGTTGTTACTCCTGAAGTGAAGTATGCTGGGAATGTACAGTAAGGTGCACATTAGCACCTCGGTGTACATTCTAAAGAATATTGCAAGCAGGCAGGTACATTTGCTCTATTGCTAGAGAGGTTTGATATGGTTCCTTGTGCTATACTAAGCCTGCCTGTTTGCAATATTTGAAGTTTTTAGTTTATTTACATTTTAAATATCCTCTACCTTAAGACAGGAAAAATGAGAACCCCCCTCGTATTACATATTGATGACAAAAAATAAAAATCAGTTGTTGTAAACATTCCCCACACTTTGCAAAACTTTTGCTAATATATATACTGTACACAGACAACTCCTCTTTTGTTAGCAATCTGGGCTCTATTTATAAAGAAGGTAATGGACATTCCCATGTGAGAATCTTCTAGGTCCTTGTGTTTTAATGACAGTAATTGATTACCACCAGGGAATTATATATAGAAAGGAAGAAACAGGCTCCTGTAGTATCATAGGTATGTATTTGATGTATACAAAAAATACATTGATCACAAAAGGTAATCCATACCCCACTGCTTCTGGTAGTGTTTTGGACTCATTGCTATACATTAAACTCCTGAAATACAGTTATGTTTCATTAATACCCATGGAGGAGTTACAGCGCATAAATATATTGGGAAAGATTATTGGGTGTGTTATACCTAATGGACTTCCACAGGGAAAGATGAGACACCAAACACATTATTTCTTTTTCTAGTTTCTGTCTTTCTTTATATACTTTTGAAATTTCAGGGGTTGGCAGATCCTTACATTACTGGGAGAAAGAGATAACCACCCTAGCTCCAATTCTTAGTGAATGTTTGAGGTAATGTCACATTCCCTGTTTTATAAATAAAGCCCTACATGTCCTTTATATGAGCCTTTTTATTTTGGGGATGGTTTAGTGCAGTAATTTTGTATAGAGGTCTGTAAATCAGACAGCAGATAGATGGGCAAGGAAGAAACAGGGACAGTTATTAGAAAAACCTATAGACATAAATACGTACACTTCTGTGCAGGGGGATATAAATGAGATTGTGGTTCTTACAGAGACACTGCTGTAAAGTATTAATATTATTTAATAAACTTAACAATGTACAAGCTAGAAACTTCTAGGTGTGTGAATAACCTAGGATCTGCCCCTAAATTCCCAAAACTGACCTGATTTGGGTCTCAGTGGGCCTGATTTATAAAACTCTTCAAGTCTGGAGAGGATACACTTTTATCAGTAAAGCTAGGTGTTTCAGCAAATCTGGAATGGCTTGCAAATAAGCCATTCTAGGTTTGCTGGATCACCCAGCTTCACTGATTGAAGTGTATCCTCTCCAGGTTTGGAAAGCTTTTAATAAATGAGACCTAGTATGTTAAGTCCAGCCACAATTTTTCTGGTCTAGGATGGTCTAGGAATACTAACAACAGAATATTTTGTACCTTCAGCCTAAAAAAAAATGCATAATCAGGCTCATATAAATGTTTAGGCCTTTGAACAAAAACAAATAGAAGGATGTCATTTTTGATAGACTTTCTTACGTAGAAGCTTTTCCTCAAGAGTTAAATATAAGGTAATATCCACCATTCACTGTACAGATGCAAAGTCTCTGCAGTGGGAGCATCATGGCCGGGGGCTCTAGAGATGAGGCTGGGGTTGCTAGGAGATCATGGATACAAATCCCAGAATCCTCCACTTAGCAGACTCATATCCCTCAGCATATTCAACTCATTTATTATAAAGAGATAACAAATGAAAGATTCGGGGAAAATAAATATTAAAGCACAGATGGCTGCAATGAAGATCTTAGGCTGACGCATTGAAAATCACTGAAGCGGAACAGTGTGTGGTAGTTTCAGGTATGTGTCCTTCTCATACTGCTTTAAGAAATGAAATGTAGATGAAAATATTGCAAAGGGGAAAAGAAAACAAACGCAGAAAAATGTGGTAATGGTGGTGTGGGAATATTAATGGGGTGACGCATTGGGTTACATATGGAACCAAACAAACAAACCTCAACCAAGCCGAAACTAGGCACTGCTCGGCTTTATAGTCACCTAGTCTGACGGCTTCTCATCTGGGCAAACTCCAATATTTGTGCTTGCAGAAGTTTATTGTTTGCCAACAGTTTGAACTTTACACAACACAGCATTGTGTTCTTTAACAAACCACAGACATTTCATAAACATATGTGTACATGCAATATTATTATTGTATTGCTGTATAGAAATTATTCTTTGTTGTTTGATAATATAAAAACTCTTGTTTGATATAATATACTGGGCATGTGCACATGTTGCACAGGTTAGGAAGTTTGTGGGCGCTCTATTGTGTGCAAACCATTTGTATTATTTTGGGTAATAACTTTATTTTAAAGGTCAAACTTTAAGCATAGTTACAGAATTAGATTGAAAGAAGTCCATATTGTTAAGATGTTTGAACCTTCTATTTAAATCGTATCTAAACTCAGAATTTTCACTTTACATAAAAGGGTAGACTAAACTTTTTATTTAAAGGTAAAATTCTGTTTGTGTTTTTTTTAAGGAGCAGCACCCTTTTTTTTTTTTTTTTTTAAGAGTGCAGCACTGCCCCCTTAATTCTCGATTGCCTAACCAATCAAGAATGAATGGGAATACAGGGCCACTTTGCATCCCTTAGTACCAATTTAGCATTGGCTGAATGCCATAACCTGCTTTGGTGGCCATGTCACAGAGCATCTTAAGCTGTTTTTGTGAACAAGAAAATTAGTTTGTTGTACTTAAATGGCCTTGACAGTAACCAGATATCAATGCAATAGCGTGTGATTCTAGCATATCCATATTGACCAAAATCCCTTTGGAATGCACTCACACGAATTACAGAAGTTCTGAAATTAAAAGAGGGTCCAACCTGGAACTAGCAAGGTGCACCTAATAAGGTGGATTTGTTTTTACTGAAATAGATTTAAATATATGAGTAAGGTTAAGTTCAGAATAAAGTTTTAAGTGGTTTTACTGCTCAAAGCCAAATGCAATAAATTGGTAAAAGACGAACTAAAGTTCAATTTTTACAAATGTTTGATCTGGCAGGTCATTATTTCAGAAAGGGACAAAGATATATGTCTCCTAATTAATTAGGTTTTATTACAAAGCAAATTAGAGGTTATTTCTGCTAGCTAAAAATGATTCCTAGCAAAGATATTTTAGAATGTCTCTTAAAAAGAATTGCATATCACTGAACCTTGCTTTATCAAATATTTTTATGGTGAAAATATACCTTGCAACTGAAGGTGTTTTTACTAACAAATAATAATTTTTCCTAATATAAATAATATTATTGTCAATCATGTCATTGTCATTTTGAAATCTAATTACTTGAAAACAACTTTCACTTTTAGTGTTTTACTTAAAAAAAAACAAAAAAAAAACAGTATCCTTATTCTGTTGGTAATTTTGTAAATTTAGCCTAATACCTGCTATTTCTATATAGATCATGTGGGAAGTGCCCCTAAATTATCTACATTATGCAAATTGATTTTGCTGAAAGATATAACTATCTTATATATGGATAAACCAGAGGTTTTTAACATGGGCGAACCCTTGAGATCATTTTCAGGTCTTCAGGGAACCCCTACTATAATTACTATATCCACAGCTCATAGTATATTAGCGTGATGGTCAATAGGAACAATACATCTTTTAAACTGACCTCAGAGGCATATATTGTTCATTGCTCATGGAACCCCCACCAACCTCAGGAGGAACCCTACAGTTCCACAGATCCCTGGTTGAGAAAGACTGGAATAAATAGTAGCTATAAAATGTTCAGCAGTCACGTGTCCCCTGGTGATCAACAAATTGAAACGTCTATACTGGATTTTGAAATTTAGCTTGGAACAATTAATCATTCTATTTGGTATTTTCAAATCAATGTAGGTATGTTTATAAAAGACTTTACAAGTGCGAGTTATCATGTCACACATTGCATCTTACACTGGCTATCATGCAGTGATGGAGTTACTTCCAGAGCTGGTATTTATGTAAAGCTACGTACACACGGCAGATTTTTATCGCCCGATAATCGGGATCGGCCAAATATCGGCTGAAAATCTGCCGTGTTTACAGTCGGTGTCCTCCATCGTCCGAACGACCGACCTGCCGGATCCACGGACGATGGACGACGACCGATCCTAATGAAAGGGAAGGGGGAGAGCGCGCAGCAGGGTGCCGCTCCGTCGCTCTCCCCCTCCCCTCTCCATAGAGCATGAACGGTGCTGTATGTACAGCACCGTTCATGCATCGGGTAGTCCCTTGTCGTTGGAAAGGATCGTGAAAGATCCTTTCCAACGACAAAACTTGCAAGGGTGTACGCAGCTTAAATGTAGTCAATCAGTTTACCAAGAACTAATGATTGTTTTCCTTTGATCAGACAAATACAAAGCTTCCTACTTGTACATTCTACAATTGATAACTACAAGTCATCATAAACTGGAATATATAATTGTACCTGTCACCATATAAATAGTGTGTCCAATCCCAATATCTAATTTACCATCATTCAAATTATCCTTCTCACGGACACAAACATAGGTAAAAAATTGGAAAAATAGTTGTTTGCACTTGGGGATCTTTCTACGAGGCTTTTTATAGAGCAGTGGTGTGTCATACTATGACGTTTCTGCTGCCAGAACCTGACTCCCCCACGTGTGCTTACCAAACCCAAAAAAAACTGTAATCCAAAATTAAATTTAAAAAAAGCTTCACAAGTTTGTTTGAAAATGGGCAGATTACGTAGAAATATAGACAAAATAGTATTTGTAAAACAACACAATCCTGGAAAAGATTTTAGACACAATTATCAAACTTTTAAAATGAACAAAGATCTTTTTTCCAACAATGCTACTGTAAGTTTCAAATCTCATTGGACTTAAGTCCAACAAATTGTCTTAGTTCCACTTAGTTCCAAACTCATGATCAGGCAGAGTTTTACTGCAGAAAGGGACAGGCAATATCCCTTTGCAATAAACATTCTTACCTGTCAAACACAGCTCAGTGTCGGGTGGAATACCCAGCTGGGATACCCTGTGGCTGCATGAACTGAATAAATTCCTGCGTATCTGTGTGGGAATCATGCCATATCGGCCTGGCTGAAGATGGACAAAGAATAGAACGGCGAAGAAATGAGGAGGAAGATGGTGGTGCCATAATGGGGACAGGTGAGTATAGACTGGGTCATTGAATTTTAGTGTGGTATCGTTATAAAACCCTTGATCCAACAAGCAGCAAGCTGTACAAAAAAAGAGCAGAACTTATGGTAAACAGAGAGATACACATATAAAGATGTTTTTAAGGGTTGTTTTACCTAATGGCGATTTGTATTTCTGTCCCTCCAGCCCAGTGATTTGCATAGCTCTGTCACCCAACAACTTTTTGTCACCTTAACTTCATCAGCTGCAGTGTAAAGCTACGTACACACGTCAGATTTTTATCGCCCGATAATCGGCATCGGCCAATTATCGGGCGAAAATCTGCCGTGTGTACAGTCAGTGTCGTCCATCGTCCGGACGACCGACCTGACGGATCCACGGACGACAGCCGATCCTAATGAAAGGGAAGGGGGAGAGCGCGCAGCAGGGTGCCGCTCCGTTGCTCTCCCCCTCCCCTCTCCATAGAGCATGAATGGTGCTGTATGCACAGCACCGTTCATGCATCGTGCAGTCCCTTGTCGTTGGAAAGGATCGTGAAAGATCCTTTCCAACGACAAAAATTGCAAGTGTGTACGCAGCTTTACTTTTACCTACTTTGCCTTCCCAACCCCCCATGACTAACTTCAGAAAGGAGAAACACCACTGTTTGGGCTTGTCTCTCTTTTGGTCTGATCCCCCTATCAGCATGCCACATGCACTGCCACCCTAACTATTCTGCTATCCCCTTCCACACAGACTGTACTGTAAACTGCAAGAAGCTGATACAAAGTCACATTCAGGTACTTGCACTGTGTTTATTTAAAATATACATGTAATATGGTAATAAAGATTACAGCGATCCATTCATTTTTGCCTTATATATCTACGCTTTATTTTTTATTTTATATATAATATTTTATATTGAGTAAGGAGGGTATTGAAAAGATAGGCTTATTTTAGAATAAAGATAGGGGGATGTTTCTGCCAAGCCTAAAAGGTATGTGAGTTTTCATTAATAAAGAGAGTAAAGGGAAAAGATAGGCTTTTTAAGGCAATATAAAAGGTTAACTTTAATATACTTTTTATATAAGGTTAACTTTAATACAAAACTTCAAACTATTGACACACGATGCATAAGCACCTAGAAATCCTAAAGTATTTCAATGTGGATAATCCCCTGGCATTGTCCATTTCTGTTTTTACAGCACCCCATTATAACTATTGATTATGGGACGTATCTATCATCATAATCTCAACACTCCTCTGAGGAAGCCATCTTGGCGAAACGCGTCGGTATATGAGATAAGATTACTATTCATTAGATAGATATTGACATACTTCCCCTGTGTGTAAAGGTTGGATATGTTTTAAATGTTTTGTTCTAAACCTAAACTAGGAATGCTTTGTTGGAAATAGGACTACCTACCACTACTTAGAATAAACACAAGTTAACCTTCTATATTGCCTTAAAAAGCCTATCTTTTACCTTTACTCCCTTTCTTCAAGAAAATTCTAATATTTTATATTCCAATTCAGAGCAGATTATGTAGTATGGGACCCCCCTCAGCAATTTTAATATTATATAACCTTATATTCAAAGAAATAAATAATGAGGGGTAAACCCCTGTTCTGTTCTGTTGGGGAGATTTCAGTTCACTTCCAAACCCTGAGATGCAGCAGGAAGTGTTGGAAAAACTGTACAAAGTTAGGGGAATTCCTTGCTTTGACAGTTGGCAGATTTCCTATGTCTTTGTCTCAGTTACAATAGTCCCCATAAGTGAGGGAATTCCCCAAGCTAGAATACAGGTAGTTTTTACCCTTCAAAAATAATAGAAGTATTAAATACTGCGTATTCATATTTGTATCTTTCTTATAATTACTATCATAGTATTCAGCCATTTTTGCAGACAGTTACCATGTGATTCTGCACAGTGGCAATACTGAAATGAATATTCTGGGGTCCTAAATATATATTACATTTTGTGACTTGTCTTTAAAGTTTAACATTCTCGGATATTTACAGTTTTCTACCCACAATAATGATGCCGATTCAATGGCTGGATCACTTTCATAGTTGGAATAAATATGCAGAAAATATTGAGATAGGAAGCAGGTAGCCATGTAGCAAACATTTTCAGAAGGAGTTGAGTGATGACAGCTTGCAGATATCTCTCTTATCATTCTGTTGTGCTATAGCTTCTTAACACATATTAATAAAATACTATGTTATTACCATGATTAGGCTGCCAATGTACCAGAAAAGGGGCATGCACCATTTTTTGCATCTGCATAAAAGTGCAATAAATTGCATAGTAGTGCATTAGTTAGTAGTGTTTCTTTAGGGCCCATTCACAAAACACATAGGCAATGTGTAGTAAGGTATATTTTATGCATTAGTGCCCTGTGATGCCTTTGGAATGACATCAAAAGCATCCTGTAACACTTGCTGCAGTGCACTATTATGGATCAAAACACATGAGGCCTGATTTAATTAAGTTCTCCAAGACTGGAGAAGATGAACTATCATGGAAGAACCTGAGTGATCCAGCAAACCTGGAATGGATCTGGTCCAGGAATGAAAACGTTTGCCAGCTAATAGCAAATTATTTTTAAAAATTCCATTCCAGGTTTGCTAGATCATTTAGGTTCTCCCATGATAGTCTATCTTCTCCAGTCTTGAAAAACTTTAAATTCAGGTCCATTGTGTCTTGTGCAGCCAAACATGTTTTTCTGCATTGAGATGCATTGAGGCGCATTAGTTTTGAATGGGTTGCCTAACACTGCGCCACACAACACCAGAAGAATGTCTGTGTTCTAGTGTAATGTGGTGTAAATAGATCCTGAGCTCATTGGGGTGCCACTAATTGAATTGAACCTCAAAACACTAATGGGTACATGGTGTATTGCTGAATGTTACCACCCATTAACAAGTTACCTCCTAAATAACATAAATGGGTCCTTATGGAGTGATCAAACGAGTAACGAAATTTAGTAACAAAATCCAGAGCGTCCTGTAATTAGGGTTCAGCATAATTTACCATACGTCTATAGACTAATATTACAAGTGATCCCCATCAGACAGAGAATACAAAGACAAACCTGAAGACATGTTGAATGAGACCACTATAGGCTAATGACATATTACAAGCGATAATTAGAGATTACTGACCTTTAGGCCATTAGCTTATTACAAGAGAATGATAGAGCCTGCTTCCATATACTACACACTGTTAGGCCCTTATTTACAACACCTATATTTAGTGTGTTCTGCACATCCATATTGACTGCATACAATTAGGAGTAACAATTATAACTATTAGGGAAAAAAACAAACATAAAGGCAAGAATTGCTTCATTGCATTTTAGTTTCAGCCAACAGGCACTACAAATTCAACAGACAATTGTTAAAAAGAACTAATCATGAATTGATTAATACAAGACTCAAATTAGTCCTGAAATTTTTTGGAGCAGGATTGAATTTTTAAAAACTATTTAAATTCACCTCCGTATTTTATTTTTAATTACAGTTTCATTGTGTGTTTTTTCACTGTAGTGAAAGGGTAAAAGGTTGCCTGAAGTTTAAAAGTTCCTGCTTGTCAGCTGCTTAATTTAATACTTAGTTTTGCTGAGTGCAAGGTGGAGTGTGTAAAGTTCAGCAGTTAACAGGCAGACAAGTGTTAAAGAGTCAGGCATAGGCAAAGTGGAAAAATATATTAGGGAGTAAATGTAAATATGTCAAATTCAAGCAATTGTAGATATAATGCTTTCATACTTGAATTATCAGATCTTTGCATACACATAACTCGTTCTGTTAAAAGTAAACCATTAAGCAATAGATACTAATTTAAAGTGAGGTCCCTGTTTAGAAGGATCTTTGGACTGTTAGGCCAAACCATGATCACCTTCCTGCACCTTGTCCAAAAATACCTCTTATAGTCCTTGAAATGCATTTTTTAGAAAAGAAGATGGGCTTAGCCAGGGTAGTCAAGTAGAAACAAAAAAAGTAACCAATGCCAATGCAGAGCTAAGACAGCCAAACCAACATGAGGGGTGTCTGGCCTTCTGTTAGCATAATGCCCTCCAGTTTAAGATTGTAAAAGAGAATATAAAAGTTATAGTATATTTAATGTGCCAGTGTTTACAGGGTTATGGAAACTGAGCAGACATAGAGTTTTATAGCTGGAATTTAGCCCCAGGTTCAAGATCCAATGCCTATTCATGTGGTTCTTTAGGCCCATATAAAAAAATGCCATCACTGATAACTTTCATATGCAATGCAAATGCCTTGTACACTACCATGGACAGATAAAGAGGGCCCAGGGCATTCATCACACTAATATTTAAAGTTTCAATGAGTTGAAGTGGTTAATGAAGCATACATTCTATCATAAACATGGACATCACTGCACCTTTTCTTTTGATTTAATAGTTGGAATAGTCAAGGGGCCCCTCAAAATGGACATACATATCACAAAATATTGTAATGTGGCATTTTACATACTCAAATCAATTTTACCTTTTAAGGTGGGCCCTTTGTTTTACAGCCTAATTAACATCTAGTGCAAATGCTAGTGGAGGTAGTGTGTTCATTTCTCCTGCAATACCAGTTATTTGCAGGGGCTCCTTTAATGCATGGATGGTGTATTGCTATTAAGTTACAGCTACTTTATGTTATTGTTGGCAGTCATCATCATTGCAGAAATCTTAGGGAGTGTGCTTTAGTTACCCCTCTGCAGCAGGGTAATGCAAGCGTAAATCCATAACAGGAGCCTGGACAGAAATGTAGCCCAGTGAAAGCAAGACAAGTATAAAGTAAACCCCTAATAAACTATTGCATCTTTGAAAAAGTCTAAAGCTATGTACACATGTCCAACGGTTCTCCATTAAGGTATGCTGCTCAATCGTTCTCCCCCTCCCCTCTCCATAGAGCAGAACGGTGCAGTATGTATAGCACTCGTTCATGCATCGTGCAGTGCTAGTTGATGGAAAGGATAGTGAAAGATCCTTTCCAATGACTATTATTGCATGTGTGTATGCGGCTTAAATCTGCAACTCTGTCAATCTTTGATAAGAGCTGTGTCTTAAAAATTCTATAAATGAGAAAAATTCAGATACTCAAGCAAAAAGTTACCCAAGAAAATTGCAACTATGTGCACAGATGTAATCAACATTTACAACAAACCTCTTATTAAATACATAACTTCCACTGAAAAAGTCAAATGTTACTAAAGTAAACTAAAAATATCCAATACAGTATTAAGAGGAATTGATTTAAACCTTGTGATTTTATATACATTTGTTTTTTTTTACATGATCTTACACTGTTCATAATTCCTTTACAGCAAGTGGGCACTGGTTGGTTTTATGTGAGACCTAGACCACTGCACCCTTGTTAAGTCCTGGCCTGCTGTTCCAATGAACCTTCATGCACCAGATGTTCTGGTCAGGGAGGGGGTTTAGCTAGTTAGGGATAAACACTTGTGAGGTCCTGACCTGCAGGACAGGAACTGACAATAATAAGGTCCTGATCTTCTGGTCAGGGATGAACAGTCTGTTGGCCAGGAATGGACACTTTTGAGGTTGTGTTCTGCTGGTCAAGCAGTTGCTGACATAATCACTAGCATTTTTATTGCCTGGGACAGCAGTGATGAGAAATCAAACAAAACAGAAACAGAAGACCCAGGTTTCAGAGAACATATGTGTGTTTTGTTTAATATTTACTGCCTTGTTGCAAGACCTGATTCAGATATACCCATTATTGCTTCTACCCAAAGTTTCCAAAGACAAAAATTTTCTTTAGAACCCCCAAATGATAAATAATAAAAAAAAATAAAATAAAAAAAATAATAAAACAAAGCTAAAAGTTCATAAAAGAACAATCAACTCCATGTCAGTAACGTTTTTACAGAAGCTTTTGGCTTACTATAATTTAAATAATTATTTTACCTCTTGAAGAAGACCATGCTAAGGCTTTGAGTATAAATTAGGACTTGCAGATCTTACTTTTCTGGTATCACATTCACTTACCATGGAGTATGTTCGAAGGGACAGAGTCCTAAAACTTCACACTTTTCACCGTGGAGTTCACTGATCCCAGAATATGGTTTAATGCTGTGATTGTCTGCAAGCCACTGCTTGTGTTTGTCTATCTCAGAATGTCAGTTTCATCTTGCTGTCCTTACCTACATTTCTATTTGATAAAAAAGGAACACTGAAAGTTGTCAAACTGGAATTCCAGGTTTACCCCCGCCCTGGACACCTTACAAGTTCAGCTTCTTCCGCCCTGACTCACCTTTACATGTGAGAGTCTGTTATGATGAGACTGCTAAACTCCTTACTGGAAACAGCCACTGGGTTTCCTCCAACTAACTACAGTAGCCTGCCAATGACAAGGAAGAGCATAGTTCATGCTTGTAAATGACATTTATTACACTTACCTGGATCCTAATCAGAGAAAAACACTTTAAGGTTTACACACAAAAACTTCTATTGTTTCCAAAAAGTTCATACTTTGCTTTCACCATCTTATTCTATCTATCTAGGCTGATTGGTATAATGAATCAGAAACCACAAAGCTGATTTATAACAATTGGAACAATAGTAAAACGTGAGGTTGTTCCTGGCAATCAGTAGTGCCTTAGCTTTTATTTTCTGACCTGCAATGAAACAGAATGCAAAACAAGGGCATATTTAATCAACTGTACAAACAACAGAAAAGGGGTAGATTGTATGTTAAGTCAAAAAGAAAACATCCAGGGTGTGTATGTTTGGGGTGGGGCTGTATTTAGAATAATTCAGTTTGTTTGATTCATTTGTATTTGTGATTAATTTTCTTTTACTTTTTTGTATTTGATTTCTGCGAACTGTATCTCTAAATATTTTTTTTTACTGTTTATTTTCCTACTTTCTGTCAAAATGATTTACAATAATGAGGGTTTATTTCTTGGCACATGAATACAGGTAATATAGTTACAAGTGGGTTCTGTATTAGGAGATATTCAAATTCCCTTGCACCCTCAAAAATCGCCTTAATTTTGCTTTTCCCATTGACTACAACTGCTTTAGCCAAAATGTTAAAAGCTTCCTGATATCTTCTAATTTTCTTCAAACTTTAGTGTGAATGAAACTCCAGTTTTACTCATTCCTAAATGTATAATAGATATATAAATTTCACATGTGCAGAACACATTTTATTAGTATCTGTAACTGTAAGAATGCAGGCTCAACTACAATCACATTTTAATTACTGTGAGCCAGACATTTAACCTACTGTGAAAGCAGGTCTGATATCTCTTGCCCTATGACTATAGGTGTGTATTGATTGATTAATACCTTACACTATGCACAATGCTGTTCACACCTGCAGATTGATGGGTTTACATACTGGTAACCTTATGTAGGCTATTGTTGTATGCATTGTGTATGTATGCATGGAGGAGGATCTGCAGAGACAATGCCCCTGATTCATCAAGCAGAATCGGATTATCGGTCGCGCATTCGTATTAGCGATCCGGAATCGTACGCGGTCGCGCTATTCAGCAACGGAAAAAGCTTGCGCGCGGAGCATACTCGAGTCCGGACCGCGGTAATCCGCGATCGATGGCCGCGCGTACGTTCGCGCTTCCAGCGAGCGCGGATTTCATTGATGAATCAGGGGCAATGTAGGGTATGACAAAAAGGAAATCTTACAGAACAGCAGTATACAGCTTTACAATCATTTTACTTACTTAAAGAATGTTCATGCATTAGGATTAATTTCAGGGAGAATCAGGATATGTAGTCTGGAAAAACTATTAAAATATGTTTTGTGTTTTGGTCACTAATGCTATCATTTGACAAGAAATTTGTCTGGCTAAATACCCCTAACATTTCTAAAATGCATAAAAGTATGTCACACCCTGCTCCCAACAAAGAACTTGAAAAAGGGGGACACATGGCTAGGAACAAATGTCACCCCACTGTCAGAATGTTATTTCTGTTGATGGGACCATGGTGGAGGGACCCTGGGATCACTTCATGATTGCAATACACTTAGGATTGGTAGGTCAGTATTCCCACTTTAGGGCTACATTTACTGTATGGAACAGCCCAGTGTATATTCAGGACATGGAATAGCTAGTAGTAGTTAGTCACAGTCAACTTTGTCCATATGTGATCAGGGGACCTGTGAATTGCTATTTAAGTGTTGTGTGGGCCATGGGTCAATTCCTTGTATGTTTGTGCAGGAATGGCAGGTGCCATTTACAGACTTATATCGGCTTTTGGGGTTGACCTCCTTGGTGCTGGACATTGACAAAGGGGCATTTAGGTTGGTGCAAGCATGGAAAGAGTAAGAATGGTGTCTGTTTAATGTGAGGCGGTCATATAAGCTGTTGGGCATGCTTGATCTGTGAACAAAAAGAGTCTTTCCTTTACAAGCATGGTTTGATGTCCTAGAAGAAATTAAAGGGTAATGGCTGTTAGGACGAGGCATCATGTACCCCAACCATTAGATCAGAAGAATCTGTGCCTTGCTGCTTCTCTCTTGAAGATCTGTCCAATTTTAATTTTCTAGGGTTTCTATTGTAGGAATGAACCTTATCCAATTAAAAGGTTGATAAGGAGTGGTATGTTTATTCCTAAATTGGATTTGTTAATGCCTTTGTAGTTGTGTAGAAGTAGATGATTCAGCATCCTTTTATAGTTCCTGAAACACTCTGTAGCACAGTGCCTGTGATCAATATTCACAGTAAAGCTGAAAGTAGGTGCTACCAAACAAGAGGAATGTATTGCATTTAATTATTAGGCTTCCATTGTTAATAGAAAGATTTTAAGGACGATTGACTGCATACTAGGAGCAATACCAGAAATTTCAGGGCAGGAAAGGGACAATTAAGGACAGGAAGTGTATCTTGCCTAAGCCTTGTAATAAGTCCCCGACACAAATGAGTCACTCCCCTGTTTATTTGCATGTGCCATTGTGTAAAAGATACCTTAATCATTAGGAATTGGTAAAAATGGAAAAACATATCCAACTATACCCCATATTAAATAACGTATTTGCATTGTTAAAAACAAAATTAGAAGAGTATAAATAATCCATAATAGTAAACTTTTATCAGTGTGTACTGTTCCAAGTTCTTTTCGTGGATAACAGAACATCTCCCCTATGTCATTGAGATCCAGAGAGGCAGAAGCATTCTTTAGTCATGACACACACAAATAAAGAGTAGTGAGAGGGTTGTCACTCTAGGATGGGAATTCTGTTACTGGAAGGAAATAAGGCAACCACACCTAAATACTGTTAAGATGAAATATTATATTTATATTATCATATTATATTTTTATTATTGCATTTAAATGCGCCTTAATTTTACTACTTACAAATAGACCATGAAAAGGAAGATAAACCTTGTATTCTCCATTTGATGATAACAATATACAAATTGCCAAACCCCAGAATAATCTATAAGATAAATTAGAAGAGGAGAGACAGGAGGGTTTTTTTGGCAAGTAAGTTTTACTTATGAAAAGTAATTAGATAATTGGTCAAAATTGTAATATAGGGACCAATAACTAGACAAAGACTAGCTAAATAAATAAACATATCAAGGTTACAAGTGGTTGTATGAATTCATGTTGAACAGAGTAGGGGGTGACCTTGATATCTTTTTTGATTTAGCTGATCTTTGTCTAGTTATTTGTCCCTATATTATATTTATGACCAACAATCTAATTACCATACCTCCCCCCCCTGTCTCTCCTTTTCTCGTTTATCTTACCTACCAATAGCCCTTTTAGTTCTATATGTATGGTATATTGATAATGTTTATGTGTCTCTTATTTTTCAAAATCCATAAAACCGTGCCCCTTTTGTGTTTTTCTAATTTAGTCGGTAAATGTTTTGGGTTAGAATATGCGTGATGGAAAAGAATCATGTTCCACAAGTGTGTGAAATGTCTTGTGTGACAAGTTAGGTATGGGATGAATCACTACAAATTACATGTCATATTCTGGGCCCCTCACGTGTTGTCATGATTCTTGATGTGGAAGTAGGTCAGATGAGCAGGATGATTTCAGGGAGGTGACGTTTGAGTATCAGTAGGGCTGGCATACAGCCAGCGAAATATCCAGAATTTATAGGCTAATGCCATTCACTATATATTAATTCTGCCGACCTGAAAATATATTCAAAGAGTGAACCTTGTGACTAATAAAAATCCGTACTATGGTTAAGCAGATTTGTGAATCACAAAAAGACAGGTTAGAAAGTTTAAATGAGCACACTGAGAATATAATTACAAATACTTAAATGACATACAAGGAGGTGGAAATAGACAGGTGTGAATAGGAATTGTACTCTATGTGCACAATTATGAATTTTTCCTTAACTATGCAGTATTTACCACAGGAAGTTTGTGCAACTTACCTCCCAGGGCTCATTCACCCCAGCAACAATGAGCAAAGTTGCTCAACCCAGAACCAATGAATCTATGTACCAAGACAAAAAGCTTTATTTTTTTAGCAAAAGTTTTATTAATTGCCAATGTAGAGAAATTGTCACGGTAGGTTTAGTAGCTGTTTCCATACAGTTATGTGCACAAAATTTTGTGTCTAACTTTTTTCTTTGTTTTGTTGTTTACTTGCAAATCAATAAAAGATTGTGAAAAGAAATTGTCACAGTAGGGAATAGCATGTTCACAGTATAATATTAGAAGGACATAATAGGAGTGCCAAGTAGGTGATCTCTGTAACAAGATAATTTTAATATACATATTTGTGTGACTCAAAAACAAGATAATTTTAATAATAATAATTTAATAATAATTATTAATTTTAAAGCAAAAGGGTGGTGGGGGTAAAAATGGTAAGCCTATTATGGCAGCTAGAGAGGACTAGAGTGAGGAATATGGTGCAGGAGGAGGTAAGAACAAGAGGGAAGTTAGGCACTGGGAGGAAGGAGGAAATATTTAGAATATGAATAATTAAAAGTGCTAGAAAATTTAAGGAAGAAAAACCAAAAAGAGATGTACCATTAGATATGCAGTAGTGTGGTGTTAAAGTTTAAAAAATGTATGTTTGTTTAGGTAATCTATGATTGCCAGAACAGAACAGAACAGAAGTCAATTTTTTAACTGCAATAGGTTCCATTGAATCTGGTTTTAAACAAAACATAAGGTTGT
Organism: Pyxicephalus adspersus; assembly: GCF_032062135.1. Taxonomy (NCBI): domain Eukaryota; kingdom Metazoa; phylum Chordata; class Amphibia; order Anura; family Pyxicephalidae; genus Pyxicephalus; species Pyxicephalus adspersus. The sequence goes on along the minus strand of NC_092868.1, from coordinate 31,983,544 downwards.
AGTTTTAAAGGCTCTGGCAGTGTTAAGGTTCGTAACCAATATATGTTCAAAGCAAAAAAGGAAGGCCTCATGTACAAAGTGAGCACAACGTAAGCACATCAGATTGTACTCTCTAAACCAGAGCATTGACACTTTGTGACAATTACACAAATGATTGGTTGTATGATTGGTTGTACTGAAGTGGGATTGATGATATTGTGGGATAAAATTGGGCTAATCTTATGGGGGTGTAATACTAAGCATGGAGAATTTTGTAGGAATTCTCTAGAGCCAGAATATTTTGAGATGTGTGCTGCTAATCATTCGAGGTCAGTTTAGAATTTGGGATATGTTGGTATGGTGTCGTAGGGATGACCTAATATAATGAAGCCACAAATGTGTAGGTCTGATCCACTTGTATTTCAAAGCTGGTAAGTGTAAGGGGGGAGGCATAGTTAGGTAGCAGTGTTAAGCTACGTACACACTTCCAATTATTATCGTCGGAAAACGAACGACGAACGTTCCTGCACGATATACACGAACGATCGTATAGCACCGATCTTGCACATAGAGGTAACGACACGATCGTTCGTAGATATTGTACTCACAATAGATACGATCGTTTGAGCGATAGAGGAACTATGTGCACGACAGGAAAGTGAACGGACGTTCGTTCATCACGCATGCTCTGAACATGGACGATCAACGAACGACCGTACACACGAACGATGTTCAACGATCGTCGTCCAATCCGATCCGTCGGTCCGGTCGTTCGTTTCCAGCGACTTTCCTCGTTCGTCGGCGTCGTTGGTTACTTTTTTACGAACGATTTTTTGCCCAATCGATCGTTCGTCGTTCGATTGGAACGATAAAAATTGGAAGTATGTACGCACCTTAAAAATATCTAATCTGTAAGTATCAGTAGTGTTACTTATCTGGGGAACATTAGGTAAATATCACATGTTTGATGTGGGTGTTCATTGTTTTTTCCCCAGATATTGACAGCTTTGAGTAGATAATTTCAAAGGTTGTTCAGATGGATAATCTGCTCTGGGTGGCAATATAGGATTCCTAGAAGGAGCAGATGATAAGATTTTAGGCTGTGTCTAAAGGTAATGAATCCCACAATTTTAATGAATGGGTGAGAATAGGAATGATGGATTAAGGATAGTGGGTAGTAAGCAACCAAAGGTGAGATATTAGGGGTGGAAAGTAGGAGTCATTTAGGTCTAGTGAAGCCCAAAATGGGGTTTCAGAGGTGCCATGTTGGTGGGTTAAGAGGGCCATATTAGCTGCCAACTAGTTTTTCGAAGATATAAACTAAAATAGGATGTTTTCATTTTTTCTTGCTCCTAGCAATTTCTTACATACCTTAGTCCACATTACAATACATTATACACCATACATTCTTATTTTGGACTATCATTATAATTGCAAGATGTCCTTTGAATACATCACTGTGAATTTGTTACCTAATCCTGCCCTCTGTGGCTACTCTTGTTGAATATTGACTTTTGAATTACCTAAAATATCTTATTAAGTAATACCTGTGTATATATTTTTATATTTATGTAGCATTTTTGTCAATACTCACTTTTGCTACTTGTACAGTGTTTATGTCCTATTTCTAATTATTTGTCTCTCATGATGTACAGTATATTCAATATGGTCTTTACTCTCTCTACGGTGAAGCCCTACGTTGAAATGCGTATTTGAGATAAGATTATATGCTTTTTGTGCACTGCAAATATACTCGTTCCGCAACTGAACTGAACTCTGTATAGATTTATACTCTAAAAATGTAAAATGTAACGTTTTTCTAAATTACTATAGTTGCCTTAAAGAGACATTCTTTCCTCTTGATCTAATTACATGTGTTTTTATTGATCCAATGTTGTTGTTTGAGGGTAATGGTGTCATAATTATAACAATATATTTGCAATATATATAAATATAATATATATATATCAGTAGTATCTATTTAATTTAATAGAGATTTATAGGTGGGCACCAGGGTTATACCTTTGGGAAAGGTATTAGAGCAAGAGACAGAAGAGCATTTTGTAAAATTTAATTTATTTGGTAATTCAGTGTGAAACCCATAACAATAGATTTGGTAAACCTGGAGGTAGAGAAACGAAGGTGACACCAAAGAGAGTAGCCCAAAATCAAAGTTTGATAAGAGAGCTCCCACTCGAAGGCCCAGCCTGTGAATTACATAAAAGAAGAAAAAAGAAAAGACAGGCTTTTGTGGGGCCAAATGGATCTTTGATAAAAAGTAAGCTTTATTCGTATTAAACATCCTAAAAGCTAGACAGAGACCGCTTATGCTAGCCCTAGCTTAACATAGGAGTACTGTTCTGGAAAATTTAAATACAATTACAGAAATATATATGTGTACAAGGTTGGAGTTTCCTGCCCGACGCGTTTCGCCTTGTGGGGCTTCTTCAGGGGTTTGGGAGATCTTAATAGCAAAATCTTAGTAGCAATTTAATTTATTTGCTACAGCTAAAACCTTAAACTTGGGAAGAGGCCATATCATGCCTATCATTCCTAAAGTAGATGAAAAGGATAAAAACAGTTGTTCCTCTGGATAAGCTTGATGCTATTTGCTGTTAGGGAAATAGTATACTTAGAAGATGGGTGTATCTATCCGGATGGCTGTTAGCAGTCAGTGCTAGTATTTCCAACCCCTATCTTCTAAAACAAACTTGGGTTCTTATTCCAACAAACCCCCACTGTTTTCCCTTCAAAGACTGGGATATTCTGGTTTACTAACAAGACTGCTAATACCACCTTATGCTTGTGTATGCATCTCTTTAGAGCCTACCAGCATTCCTTTCACAATACACGCATCTTCTAAGTTTGCTATCTCCCTAACAGCATATAGCATCAAGCTTATCCAGAGGAACAACTGTTTTTATCCTATTCATAAACTTGAGGAATGATAGCATGATACAGCCTCTTTCCAAGTTTAAGGTTTCAGCAATTAAATATTGATATCCCAAACCCCTGAAGAAGCCCCACGAGGCGAAACGCGTTGGGCAGGAAAATGCAACCTTGTACACATATATATTGCTGTAATTGTATTTAAAATTGCTAGAACAGTAATCCTATGTTAAGTTAGGGGTAGCATAGGCAGTCTCTGTCTAGTTTTTGGGGCCCCACAAAAGACTGGCTTTTTTTTTTTCTTCTTCTCCCTCTCCTCCTAAAGACATTTGAGATTATTAGTAAGTTAGTAGTAGGGAGGGAAGTGTGTAGCGTAGTAATGTAGAGGACGATATCATCGCTAAAGAATTTGTGCTGATTGTGTCATTTCTAAGGACATCCTTGAAAGCTGACATGCCCAATAGAGAACAAAGGAGATTTAAACCTGCAGTATTTTATTTGGCTCTGAAGTCTGGGACTGCCTAAATGACATGGTATCAAAAGATTCAGGAATTGATTCAGAAAAAGATTCAGAGGAGACAGGAGCAAAGTTTCAGTGGAAGGTTGTCAGGCTATGTGATTGAGATATAAATTGCAACATACACCATCTGCTACCTGGGCAAGTTATATTGATTTGTAATCTTTTTTATCTAGTTGCGATAGATTTTTAAACAGGTAGGCCATACTTCAGATGGTAGGCAATATTTAACAGTCATTATTTGATAAAGAAGTCAATTATTATTAAAGAAATTGGTTTGTAATCTGGCCAACTGTGTGGTTTCATGTTGGGTCTTTGGCTAGTTTTGAGGTTCTTCATTGCCGGTTGCATTCCACAGACTCCTGAGATATTTTTTATTATCTTTTTACTAATGAAATTTGGTGCTGCGTGCTGCAAAAAAAAAAAAAAAAATCCAATGTATTCCATGGTATAAATAATCCCCAACTGTAGTGACAGATGTAGTTAAGACCTTCTCTCACATGCACTTGCATGTGCAAAATGGTTGAATGGCCTTTTAAAGTGATCTTGTCCTTATAAAGTGATGCACACAACCACACACACACATTTTAAACTTTCCCTATTCTGTTTTAAATTTAACCCTATCCTACCTGCTCTGCCCTACCACTTAGTCAAGTTGGCCCTATGCCTAGCTCCCTACTATTGTGGAGACCTAGGGCTCCCTGATCGATATGACTGTCTGAATTCTACAGTGTCCTGATCCTGCTTAAGAGAACTAACGGCTAGTTTATTTTACATATACCATATAATTGTATTTGTGCCTATAATGCTCTTCTTTTATTTGCTCTGCAATAATTAGCTTTAAACTCAGTCCGATGTACAGTAAAACATACTTCTCTTTTGTCTTTAGTTACTCAAATAAAGAATTAAACATTCATTCTTTATAAAAGTGATGTTGCCTAATTGTTTATTGCCAACAGACTATTTTTATCTGTGACCTAGTCACATCCTTATTTCATATGCATTCATTTTGTCACTGCCACTGCATTCTGTTGTCTACACTTCTTGCAATTAGAAACCTTCTATGGGGTTTGATGGGCAAATACAGTGTGCTTTCAAAATCCATTTGAGATGTTTCTTTTATTATTTGGTATTTAGTAAAGCTTTTTAAACTTGGGTTCATCTGTTTGGATGGGCTGAGAAAGCTCCAATGTGACCACAAGGGATTTTAAAAAGCTGGTGATTTACAATATTGAGGAAACATTCTATTTGTTTACATATATAATCTTTATATTATATACCATTCTTTCACAACAGGTTGTTATCATAAGCATGATTGGGAGGGCATCTTTCAAAGGAGTCCTCTGTGTACAGACTTATTATCTAGTGAAGCTATTATCTCTAAAATTTATGTGGTCCTAAATAACTTTTATTAGGTGCCACTATTTCCATAGTGAAACCTAAATAAAAATGTACACACTCTTAACTAAAATGAAATTATTTTCTAATTTTATACAAACTAATTGTTCATGCTCAATCAAAGACACAAGACCAGCATTTTTTAGTTCTACTATGGTATGACATTCCTATAATCACATTTTGTTTGTGACTACATACATCACAATTTGCAGGTTGTCATTCACAACTATGATGATAAAATATGTAAGAATGTGTTTTTTCAGTGAAGTATTTTTATGATTATAATTCCTGTAGATTGTTAAAAAAAACAATTGATAGATAATTGTGCGGATCATTTTTACAGCATTTGGTAAAGCAGCAGTGTGGTAGTCTGTGTATATGCACCCATTTTTTAAACTAGATTTCTTTTGGACCTCTCTGGTAAAAAATACCCAGTAGGTAGTCTGCAATTAACAGTACATGTACTTAGGTGTCTATTTATTAAGCAGTGAATCTTACATTCACCAAAACATTTTCTGGTGGAAAATAAGCCACTGCCATTGCCATTGAAACACATGGATAAGGAAGAATCAGCAATAGAGATTGTTTCAATGAATGTCAGATTCACTGCTGTATAAAGTGTATCTGAGGAACTTCAGCTCTGGCTGCAATGATGCTGACACGCTGAATGCCTTGTTTAAATCTTTAAGCTAGATTCTAAATGGCATGGCCAACAGTGTACTGGCATTCACCTCAGCACCAAGTTAACCAATACTGACATCTCCTGCAGGTCAGAATTTAAAGTGATTTTGATACCTGTGCAAACTTGTCATCTACTACCTTTTTACGTATTCCTTATAAGTTGCTCAATAGATCTCAATTTCCCCTGAAGAAACCCAGTAGGGCAAAACGCATCAGGATCTGAGACTCACTCTTTCTCTACAAACGCTGTCCAGTACAGTATCACCTATGGTTATATGGACTATAACAAAACCTGTACCACTAAGAAGTATCATGTATAGTACATAGCCTCAAGTAAGCTCCAAAAAGTTTGTTCTGGATTTGAGACTTATATCCTATGTAATTGTACTCTCAAGGTTATTGTATTTTTTCATGTTTGATGTATTATATACTCAATGTTTATCAATACAAAATTTTCCCAATAAACCCCTTCTGCTCTTGCTTTTTCTTTGCTTAAAATAATATATTGCAGCTTACTAGTACTTAGATGTGATGGCTGCATTGTCTTTCTTTTTTCAGGCATTTTTCCCTATATTTTTCCCTGGTTATTTCACCAGTAACATTTTCTGTCCCTGGATGATAAAGATCACCCTTTCTACAGTATCTATGGAGAAGGAGCATTGTTATCCTAGTACAGGACTACAGAACATCTTCTGATCTCCTACTTTATAACTTTGGGAAAGGTTTTCTGGAGATGGGACCAGTAAAACAGATAAGAATGCAGTACAGGTAGAGATCACATGACTTTATCTGCTCATATGTTTTCTGGTAGTATCATAAACTTGGGGTTTTTCCATATTGAGCAGATATGACAAAAATATGTCATTATAGATTTACCAGACCAAAAGAGCGCAGATAAGAGGATTCATTTTTGGGTTTACAAACACTTTACATTAAGCAAAATCCACCCTCTCATCTTTCTCCTGGCATCTTGGTATGTTATCCTTTGATATCATTGAGGTCCTTGAGATACTAAGCAAAACTACATTCTAGCAATAAAAAAAGTATTTACCCTCTGGGAAATTACCAGGGCTTTTATTCATGTGTGCTGTCTTCAAATAAAGATTTTCTGCCATTCTGGTCAACCGGTAATCCTTCTGTAGTTTTAAATAATTGTTTTAGGGTTAGGTGATTTGGAGGTGCCGACAGCGAGTTCTGACTGGGAACAATGTGTTTATCTACACAATATTAAATTGTCTGTGTTGTATTATTCCCTAGTTATGAGAAACTTCCTTTCATCAACTTTGAGTCAAGCCTGAAGGCCATGGATGCTTCAATATATGCAAAATATAAAATTTAATTATTCATATATTTATTACATGCAGGGCAGTGGAATATGGTATGTAAGAGAAATCACCATCATGTTTAAAGAGGAGAGAGAACAGGTCATTTTGCAAAAATCTTTTGGAGGTATTCACTGATTTAATCTCTTGGTTAGAAAAATTTGAGTTGTATTAGATACAGTAAAGATAAAGAAAAAAACAATTAAGCTAAGCATCAGATTTACATTCAGCTACTCTCCTGCACCGAAGTTTCTTAATCTGATTTTGCTGCACACAATCAGCATCCTATTTTGTGCATTAGAAGCTGCAGCACTTAAAGCGGAACTAAAGTTAAAATTAAAAAATGATACTTACCTTTACTTCCAAAGATCTCTCGATCCCTTTGGAACTGTCCACATGGTCCTGCGTCATCTTGGTTTCTTGCTCCATCCCAGGGGGAAGTGCCGGGCACAGCCATCTTCTCCCTTCTTGTGACTTCTGCCTATGTCACCCGATCTTGCACTGCACAGGCGCAAGATTGGCTAACGTATGCTGCTGTATTTGTTTAAAATAAAAAGAGATTGGCACCTTTTTTTTTCAATGACTGAAAAGCCAAGGGATTTTTACGCTTCTTTATAAAGTAAAAATTGTGGTGATAGGTATGTTTTAACATACAACCTGCCTTGTTTCCTAACTGGAGAATGTTCAGCTTTACCTAGCCATTTCCTAATCAGACTTACTGCCTTTTACCTACCCCTTTCATTCAATGGGTTTCAGTTCTTTCAATCATGGAGGCTCAGCATCTCACATGGGAGTTATCACAACTTCCTGTAAATCACTCTACTAGTCTCTTTTTGGCTGTGTACACACGTGCAATAATTGTTTTGGGAAAGGATCTTTCACGATCCTTTTCAACGACCATTGTTCATACAGCACCGCTCCGCTCTATGGAGAGGGGAGGGGGGAGAACGATGGAGCGGCAACCCGCTGCACTCTCTTCCCTTCACTTCTGGACGGTCGTTCAGACGATGGACTACAAGCACTGTACATGTGCTAGATTCTTGTCCGATATTGAGCGGAGAACCATTACGTGTGTGTACCTAGCCTTACCAGCCATGATCTGCTCGAATTGATAAAGGCACATAAAGACCTAGTGAAACAGAGTAAGCAATACATATAGAAAATCTTTAGAAATGAGAAGGGAAAAGAAAAACAGGGATTTCCAGGGAATATGAGCAAATAAAATCCAGTTTCTCCTTATTTTAAGAATTGAAGATGCATTGAAGAAGCAAAATATGTGAAAATTGATATATGGGTGATTATACTGTTACTTACAGACTGATATACATATATTTTATAGCAATTATTATAAACACCACTAGATGTCCTGGGAACTCTGTGGGTTACAATGCTTCTGATTATTACACTTCTACAACACAATTTACAGCTGCTAGGACTTAAACCACAATATTTCATGATAGAAAAAAACTCTAACCCTCAATAGGAGCTGTGAGTTCGGCAGAAATTTAAAGAAAATTTTGGGGAACTGCATGTTAAATCGCCTTGAAGTCTATGTATGTTGTTACTTCAGCTGTTTTAGATAGTAGGCGAGAAAAGATAGAAAAAAAGTATCTTGAAAAAGAAACAAAGGCTCAGGGGCTTTTTGGTGCAATTCTCTGTTATTTTATGTTTCCTAATATATAATGGTAAAAAAGTGATTGCATTTACCAGAACCTAACTATACAATGTTTTTTGTTTGTTCTATTCCAGCCATGGTGGATGCTCTGGGTGTAGTGTTGGGCAGCAGCCTGACAGTGATGCTTGGAGCTACTGCCCTGTATATATTTATACGCTGGTATCAAAGTGGACGTTGTTGTTATGGTAAGAATAGTATGATCTAACCTTCTATAGTGTTCCAACTCAGGAAACCTCCATGAACATGATATAGATAACCATTGTATATTCTGTCCATCTTCATGATATACTCCTCTTAACAAGCCTATAAACCAACTGCAGTATTAGTTAGATGTCTCTGATGGTAGTAGGCAATAATCACCGTTGATATATTTCGACAGTCCCTTGATAAATAAACAGCCTTTATGCCAAAGAAATACAGCTCCTCCGCAGAGCTCACATCCATGCTTGCCTACTGCCATTCCACATCAGACATAGACATCCTGTGTCATTTATAATCTGACCTCCTGCCTGGCTGGAGCCATACTCAGGTGTGTACCCAGGTGGAATGGGCAGGCCCACCCGGTACCCTCCTTCCCATTCCAGACTCTAGAGCTTCAAAACAAACTAGGCAAGGGCAACCCTGAGTTGCTTTCCACTAATTCTGGACTCCTTCCCAGTATACACTCTGTTTAGAGCCTATGCCCTATATAAATGGAAACATACCTCCTGTCCAGGACCCAGTTATCTTCAAATTTGAGTATTATTTGAACATATTAGTTTAAATTGTATATAAAACTCCAACACTGGTATAATATATATATATATATATATATATATATATATATATATATATATATATATATCTATATTACATTTAAATATTTATTACAAATATATAATACTTTTATATATTATATATATATATATATATATATATATATATATTATATTGAATATATTGCAGCCTATTACTATTTAGCTAGCATGGCTGCATTATTTTATTTCTCTATTTTTCAATAAATTATCCCTTTATTTTCCCTAATAATTCTGATAGTAACACACTCCTAGGCTAACAACATTCATATACCATTCTGTATCCGCACCACACAAACATGATGAAACTACAAAGCCCCACAACTGTGCTGTACCACATATCGCATATACATACAAAGAAACAGATAATAGATAAATAGCAACAAACAATAGATAAATCTCAAGCAAGGATTTCTGGCAAGATAATCAGGCATTTTTTGGGGAATTTATTAAACAAATATAACAAGACACATTTAACTTTATGTTTAATAGAACACAAGGAACCAAATGATAGAAGTTCATTGTCTACCTTAAAATATCTTGCTTTGGTAATTAATTTCCTTCACATATGAATATTATAGATGTTTTTATATTACATTTTTTAAAAATAGGTAAAAATACCTGGAACACACAAAAATGGGTTGGAATACTCACAGCTTTCATGTGAACAAGAACAGGGTCAGCTCACTGATTGAGTATCCAAGAGTATATAGGTGATTTTCTCTGTTTTCTTTTTTATTTCTAGAGACAAGCTTTGTCTTCAATTTATACAATATAAGGTAAGTGGAAGAGCTGTCTTACACCCATGTTTGTTTACCTATGTCAATGATCTAATTATAATATCTTTTTAAATATGTAATAAACATTCAATATGAATATTGTTTAGAACAGGTCTTTAGTATCAATCTCAGGGTTCAAGGTTCCATCGTTTTGGGGTAATAAACATATCTGTAAAAAGGTGTCACTATTCCCTTTGGTGACCCATCACACATTCTCCCCTGCACGCAAACACTAAACCCTTTGCCTTTCACTGCAATGTATATCAAGAAAAGGAGTGGAGTACACTGCAGTGTCATTCATTCTTGATGGTACCCCGATATACTATAGAGCAGCTGCTAATACACAAGCACTGCAGTGTACCACATTGCACCTACCATGTGTTATAGTATGTGTCAGTGAGAATCAAAGATAGATATGCATTAACTGATCTATAGAGGTGTGTTGGCAGCCTATTCATAATACATGACAATAAAACATGCTGAAACGCTCATTATTGCACCATAATGGACTGTATACGTGTATAACCCCACATAAACTGAACTCTCAAAAAAAATGTTTAAAAAATTGTAAATGTTAACCTTTCTAATTTTTCTCAACCAGTATTATTTTGTCCTGTTTTTTGATACCACAAAGAGGATTAAGCTACAATTTGCTTGAATTGGCACAGAAACAAACCAGTTACAGTGCCAAAAAATCTGCACTAATATGCTGATGTTGAAGTAACTGAATCGGAGACAATAAGTCTGTAGCTATGCCGCTGATCTTTGAAATTGTGGGAAAGAATGCCAAGTTATTTTTGCAGTCAAAATAAAGTTTGTTGTTCACAGTGTTCATAAAAATGTTTTTGGGGTCCAAAAGAGCCCCCATCCTCAAGGCTTAAAACTACTAGTAGGTAAAGTTTGCTTTAATTAGGTAGTCAAAAGAAAAAAAAAAAAAAATAACCAATTAACAGCAATGCTGTTGATAGCAGGAATAATCAGGTCAGGACAATATTTTAGGCCATATGTCATCTTTTAAAGATATTTGTTATCCTTGCTTTGCTACCAGAGCATAAATGTGACCATTAGGTTAAGTATTTACTTTTATTACTGTAATTTCAGGTTGATTACAGTACATCTGTCATTCGGATGCAAGGCCCAATGAAGGAGGTTTTATTCATAAAGTAATTGGCTAAATCTCTCATGATGATGGAAAATTGGGTTTTAAGCAGGGTGTGATGCAGAACTTTTTAACTACCTCAAGTAGTTGAACATGTTTAATTGCTGGAGAAAGAAATACATGATGTAGTGATCTGACCTTAATACGATTATATAAATTATCTGTTATATTGTATATTTTCAGTTTTGTGAGAAACATTAAGTCTGGGGTTTCAGAATGTATTAAACAGTGGAAACTGGAAAGAAACTGTACCAAAGTTTAAAAAGCTGTACCAATATCCCCTATCTAATGCAGAAACTCTGTGTCTTTGAAGAGAATTTAGGGTAGATAGATAACTAATATTTTATGTTTTTCAGAGATGAAACCTATGTAGTGATGAGCTACAAAAATGTTCCTACTAATATAATAAAACCTTTAATATCAAGTGAATGTAAATCTATGTAGGCATACAATTAGGTAAACTATTGGGTAGAATAGGTTAGGGTCAATACAAACATACAATCATACAGTGGGTGTGGATAAGAGTAGTTAGTTACTGGGTAATGATGAGCTGAATTCAAAGAATGGGAAGACAATTTAAATGTGAGGTTTTATGTAAATATTTCATATAAAGATGAGGGCTGTTCCAATAGGATGAATATGGGTAATGAAGCAAAAAGACATTTGAAAACAAATATTTTTGCATTTGCAAATTCGTAAAGCAATTATGTTGCTAAGTGTAAATTACACTAGGGAATGCATTTTTTGTTGAGTTAGATCTTACACTTGTTTTTTTACTAATTTTTTGGTGGTGAATCCATTTGCTGGATCCATTTATCCAGTTTTTATGATACAGGGTACCCTCCATTTTTGTCAAAAAACATACAAATTTTACATACAATGAAATAAAAAACATTTACGCTAATAGCTTTTCCTGGAGTGTTCAGTGTTACGTTAGACCCGGCGGATACTCCAACAATAGTCAGCCATTATATATACATCCCATCTACCCTGATACCGTCCTTCCATGACCTTCAAATCTTGGTGGAATCGTTCACCTTGCTCATCACTGACTGCACCAAAGTTTTCCGGGAAGTTAGAAAGATGGCTATGCAGAAAATGCACCTTGATGCTCATATTGCAGCCAAGCATTTTGTAGCTCTCCAAGAGTTTCTGGACAATTTCTGTGTAATTATTTGCTTGTGTGTTTCCAAGAATGTCCTTAACAATGGCTTTAAATGATAACCAAGCATTCTTTTCGACTTCTGACATCTGATGAAATGTTCATCTTTGATGAGCTGCCGAATCTGTGGACAATCAAACACACCGGCCTTTATTTTTTCAAATGACAGGCTAGGAAATGCCAAAATTAGGTACTTGAAACAGGCTCCTTTAGTTTGGCAAAGCTTTAACGAACTGCTTCATCAGACCCAGTTCATCAGACCCATCAGACGGGAATATAATATTCGTTCTATGAACAAGTGGCTCATATAGAATGTTTGGATTATCTGGTTTTGGGAGAAATCTTGGAGGCCAATTCCTTTCCACCCAATGCCTCTCACAAGCTCTGCTGTCCCACATGCACAGATAACACGGATACTGTTAGGAGGCGCTCCCTGGGCATAAGTACCCAGGCAATACCTCACCGCAGGAGGGTGCAGGCAGCCTATGCCCTCCGGCGGCTGCACTCACGGTAGTACTGGAGTTGCAGGATCAGTACCTTGTAGGTTGCAGCATCCCTGTGGCTGAGGTTTCCCTTAGTATCCTCTGCACTGAGGCTACACAGCTGAAGTGAATTGAGTTGTGTGCAGCTGATTGCATTGTAGTTCCTGTTAATTCCAGGCTGTCATTGGCTGCTGGGGCTTTATAGCCTCTCTGCTCCCAGTCAGGGTGCGTGTTATAGCGTCTGCTGGGCTGACCTGTGTTGGAGTGTTTTTGTGAGTTTTTCTGTTACTGACCTATGCTTGTTTTCTGATTACCCATTTGAACTCTGCCTGGACCGACCTCTGCTTGAGATTTCGACTGTTTTTGCCTTACCCCTTGTACTGCGCTGGATGGACTGATTTCCTGTGTTTTGACCTTTGCTAGTTTTTTGGATTCCTGTCTTCTTACTTTGCATTCGTGGCTCTGTACTCTGCATTTAGTGAGCGCCGGGCTGGCTGCTAGCCTATCTCCAGACACCATCCTTTGCGCACCAAGTTCTGGGGACAACCGAGTGCTGGGACACACAACCAGTTTCCTGAGGCTGAGCGGGGGCTGCTATAGGCAAAGACTGCGGCATAGATGACACAGATGACCCAAGTATGTTGGTGATATTGAAAAAAACTCTTTATGGGCCTAAATTATTAAAGCTCTCTAAGGCTGGAGAGAATACACATTTATCAGTGAAGCTGGGTGATCCAGCAAACCTAGAATGGATTTCCTAAAAGGCATTTGCTTTTTGTTAGTAAATGTTTTTAATTCTGGACCAGATCCATTCCAGGTTTGCTGGATCACCCAGCTTCACTGATGAAAGTGTATTCTCTCCAGCGCTGGAGAGCTTTAGTAAATCAGGGCCTGTGTCTGCATATTCTTCACAAAGAGAAACTGAAACTGGCCAATTGGGACTGACCCAAATATATTGCCAAGGAGGACACACTTCAAGCTCCGCTTTGAACTATCGATAAATAGTTGCCATTCAGTTGAGTTACAGATTGGAATTCACAATTCCTTCATTAAACCAGGTGTATTATGGCAATACACAAAGCCACTGTCAGTTCTAAAGTACTGCAGAAATGCAATTTTTCTGGTTCAAAAGTATGATACCTTCTTTCCCTTTTCAAGTAAGTTTTTCTTACCCAGTCTTGATGCTAGGAGTTCTGAAGCCTTCTATGATAGTCCCAAATCACTCAAATTTTTGTGTAAGTAGAAAAATAAATTTTGCTTATTCACTACGTAGAGCAGCGCACAACCTCTGACCAAACTGTTTTGTGTGTAAATGAATAGCCTATACAAATTCACGCTACGGTAATCACATTATTATAGGTGGTAGAGAAAAAACCTGACGTGATTGAAGAAAACTAACTGCACTTTTAGATTCACCATTTATCTAACCAGAAACAGAATTGACGTACACAGCCAGAACCTATCATGTCACTTCTTTTAAGAATTTGAGGCGTGCCCCTCCTGCCCCTTTAAAGGATATATCTCTATCCTTTATGGACTAGTGTTGAGTGACATAGATTGTCTGTTTGTTGGTACCTGTTGCTGTGATAGGTAAACCAATCAAATTCACTGTACAAAAAAATCTGGCAAAGCCTAGAGGATGGGCTGGAAAACAACTGGATAACAGACTGGACCAATCAGGACCATTGGTTCTGGTTTACAAATCCAACAATCCATGAAAAAATAGCTAATAAAGAAATGTCCAGGAAGTTTGTGGCACAGTCCTCATGTGCAAAAACTGACACTGTGCTAGGTAGGTAGGCAAGGTGGGTAATTTCAACTAAAATAGAGCAGAAGGCTTAAAAACAAAAGAAGAACTTCTAGTGTGCTTTGCATGTGGGTCATACTAAGACAGAGCAGCAATCAAGGCTAAAAAGCACAAAATACAGAGGGGTAGCATTATAAGTAAGCCATCTTGATAGAATATCTCACCTGTATAACTAGGTTTCCAGCAAAACTGTGCAAGCCTATCAATTATATGGGTTCTAAAGGAAATATAATTGTAAACCCATGTTTGGGGGCCGCTCTCAGAACATGCTGACATAGCAGTAATGTACTAATTAGCATATTAAAACAATGTCCCAGAGGGGGTAATAGTAATTATATATAGCTGTATTACTTTAACCTAACTTAAAATTACACTGTTAGGCATGGCAACCTTGGTGTGCTGTTTGGAGAAATAAAAAGAAAAGAATTGACGTAAACATAGACTGTAAGTTTCTTCTAAAATACATTTTTTTTTAAATTTAAACAAGGTATGTGCTTTTTATAAAATCAAAATTCTCATCTTCACTAAACACTTTCCAGCAGGACCTCATAAAAATGTATATTACTTTTACTTATGTTAAAGAACATTTTTATTTTAATTACATCTCTTCCTAACAGAGTACCTAAATTATGATAAACCTTATCATATAGAATTCACTTTATTTTTGGTGAATATAGTATATGATGACAAAGAACGAAACAAAAGTTGTATCAACAACAGCCATTTCCTTCCTTATTCCAGTTCTCACTTCCTCTACATTTGTTCTCTGCTCTGAAACGTATCCATTATTACAACACACTAGAAATTGATCAACCCTTACTTTCCATAACATAATTTAAAAATGGGATTTCTTACTTTTACAAAGGCGTAGAAAACAAGGGAGAGTGTGATTGGAGGGTGTTGTCAGCAGACTGCCCCTGTATGACTCACAAGCTGCACGGTAATCCAGGGCAATGAAATGTGTGCTGTAGTGTGCAGCTTCTATGTCAGGCAATTGAAATTTATTCAGCTGAATAAATAATTCCCTCTTCCAAACAAATGAAACTGTGGTTTTAGTTTCACAGACCTGCTCACGTACCAAGAACCTTACAAAAAACTGATGAAACTGTGGTCAGTGAACCATGGGCTTTCAAACACCGCTGCATTAGGCCTGTAATGAGTTTGTAATAAAGGGAATGTACAGTGTTTTCTATGACTTTTGTATGTACAGTAAAAGGGATTTGGAATATATGCATATGACAGCTATGTTTGCTCAATAATATTATAAATTATGCTTTTATAGTGTTTCATAAAAGCTTTGCTGTATGTTACATGTTTTTATTTTGTTGTTTTAAACCCTTATCAGATTATTTGTGGATTTTTTTGACCTGGGGAGATTTTCCTTTATTTCCTGTCCTAGAAACACAAAAAAATGAACATTGGTCACCAAGACAGAGAAAAAATTTCCCCACTGAAGCACAGACAGCTATAAAAACATAAAAAATGACCACTCCTCCCACCTTACCTCCTAAAAAATGTTGCCTATAAATATTGACTTTGGTCCCCTGTTCACTGTGTGTCTTTACCCAGTGCCACACGGCCTTTGTACAAGGATTGTCCTCCCCAACCCATTTTCACAGTGGTCATATATGCCACATTCAACTGATTTCAATGGGTGGGCTGCTTACCAGCCCAGTATATTAGGGCTTACTCAAAAGACTTACTGTGATACGGTATACGCACAACATCATGGTGTTGGACCAGCAAAGTAAATCTTTGCTAGAAAGGCTGTGCAGTGCTGGCTGGGACCACACATTAAACATTGCTGGAACAAGAAGTAAAGTGTAGAACACAGTATTCTGTGCTAAGTGGGGGTGGGCATGTACATACAGTACAAGGAGATACTCTAAAAACACTTTTAAACTTAGGTGCAAATCTCCCAAAATAAAAAAAGGAAGGTCCTTTATTGCCGATCGGACAGGAGATGTCTCATCTGTCCCATCTGACACTAACGACTACTACTGTTATCTGTTGGGGAGGACACAGTTCAGTGCCCCCTATTAATCCCCATATTGCTCCTCTCCTCAGAACAAAACAGAGCTGACAGCACATTGCCTTGTTTAATCCACTATAGCCATAAAAGGTCACTGATAATTGTCTTTAGTCAATTTAGTTCACTGTGTGCACCAAACTTATTATAGCAAATAGGAAGCAACCAGTATTGGATGCACCATTGCATCTTTAAAAGCTAAGGGGTTTCTAGTTCCTCCCCTATGGCCATTAAAGATGAGAAGGGGATATTAAGGTATGACCCGTCCCAAATAGCTTCCTGGTTTGAACAATATTACACCCAACTATATCATACGGTGCACCAGGCGCAGAGCTCCATAGGCTCAACTTGTCAAGCCACCATAGACGCCTATTTAGCTGAACTGAATCTCCTCCAGTTGAAGAACCTTGAGCACCTTTTTAGCCCCATTACTGAAGTGGAAATCTCCAAGGTTATTTCTCATCTCCCTTTACAAAAAAGTTCCTGGCCCAGAGGGTTTGCCGTATTTATATTACAAAACATTCTTGCCGAATTTACTTCCCCATCTGGTGGACTTATTTAATGATTTTCTCCACGGGAAACCCATCCCGCCTTCCATGTCATGCTCTCATATTACTGTTATCCCCAAGCCGGGTAAGGATCCGATGGATTGTACTAACTACAGACCCATTGCATTACTGAACTCGAATCTTAAAATTTACTCTAAGATTTTAGCAAACCGGCTCTCTAAATTTTTACCATTCCTTGTACACAGGGATCAAACAGGTTTCATACCATACTGTCATGCCAGTGACAATACGCGCAGAGTAATTAATGTTATTGATATCCTCAACAAATGCAAACTTCCTTCACTTGTCTTGAGTTTGGACACGGAGAAGGCTTTTGACCATCTCAGCTGGCCTTTCATGTTTTCTACGCTTACTAAAATGGGGTTCTCAGACCCCCTTTGTGGGAGCAATTCACTTCCTTTACAGTTGCCCCTCTGTTTAATTGCCTCATGCCTCCTCTACAATGTTTTCCATCAAAAATTGGACGCGACAAGGATGCCCCCTGTTCCCCTTGCTCTTCGCCCTCAGTATTGAACCACTGGCAGAGAGAGAGTACGCTCTAATCCCAAAAAGGGTGTTCCATTGAAGGGACCCCCCTATAAAATCTCACTATATACGGATGATGTCCTCTCACACTTACACAGCCCCTTACTACTCTCCCGAATTTGAGGACCGAACTAAATGCTTTTAGCATTGTTTCGGGTTATAAGGTCAATTCCTCAAAGACAGAAGCCATGCCTCTCCTCCCGGCTGGATCAGCCTGCTTACCGGATCGCGAGGGCACGTGTGCCGGCTTCTCCTCGCTCAGAGGAGGAGGAGGGGACACGCGCTGCAGCCGGGAGGAGAGCCAGGAGAAGCCGGCACCCGTGC